>NW_006785530.1:46294-121541 GCF_000442215.2 Lipotes vexillifer | reverse complement strand
AAAAAAAAAAAAAAATATATATATATATATATATATAATATAAATTTTTGATAAGATGAATTTAATACATATGTACTTTAACTGTAATATCAAATGAATCCTTTTGACAGAGAAAAGAGAGCTTGTGTTAAAAAAAAATTTAAGAGGGTTATTTTAATTTTTTCCATTACTAAAATAGTTAAAGTACAGTTAAAAATTTTAATATTTGAGAAAACTGTAGTTTTGCCACCATTCTAACAAAACCATAGATGGTTTATTGATGAACTTCCTTCCAGAGATTTAAAATTAATAATTATTTATATAATGGTTACTAGCTGTACATAGAAGTGTCTCATATGTTAAAAACATTTATTATAAATGCAAAAAAAGTTATTTAAAAGTCTTTACAATAAAATGTTTAATTTAGAGAAGTATATGCATTTAGAAAGAAATCTACTAACTTGCTCTTTGGTGCATTTGAACAGTCATAGTGCACTTTGAAATAGAACATTTATATAAGAGCATGCTATAAGTAAATAACCAAATGCTTAAACTATTTAAAAATATAATAGGTGTTTTAGATTGATCAAAATTTTAATACAGCCGGAGAGCATCCTTTTTTTCTATCTTTAATTTCAATTAACATCATAGACTGAGTTTGTTACCTGCTGAGCTACCAAATTAGTATTTGAACAACCTTCAGATATCTTTAAATTTAGTTTAAAATATTTAATACTTCACTATAAAAAAAAGTCTGTACATGTTTACTTTTGACAATCAAGAGGTCCATCTGCTCTCTAGAATTTGAAAACTTGAATGATCACTACTATAAAAATGACTTCAGATATAGGCCTTGTGGTACACAGAATTCCAAGATGGCTTTCAAATTTCCCCACCCCTTGTGTACACACTCCTTCTCCCAGTAATTGAATCAAACAGTAATATAGTAATATAAGTACTGGTGTGAAGTCATTTTGCAGATATAATTAAGGTCTGAAATCAGTTGGTCTTAAGATACAGAGATTATCTGTGTGGACTGATCTAATTAAATGAGCAGTGTTTTCTCCAGCTGGTCACAGAAGGAGAAATCAGAGAGGCATGCTCAGACTGGCCTGGAAGAAAGCAAAGATTCATGCAGTGGACTGCTTATTAGCCCATATGGGGACTACATATGAGACTTGCTATGGGCAAAGAATTATGGGCAGCCTCCATCAGCTGAGAGAGGTTCCAGGCTGACAGCCAGCAAGAACACAAAGACCTCAAACAGATGACTACAGGTAACCGAATTCTGTCTACAGCCAGTTACTTGGAAGAGGATCTCAAGCATTTAATGAGAATATAGTACACCCAACACTGATGTCAGCTTTGTGAGACTCTGAACAGAGAACTGAATTAACCATAACAAGATTTCTGCCCTGGGTGAGCTAATAAATAGGTGGTTTGATAAAAATGAAAAGTCTTATATACAAAAATTACAGCTTTTCCTGAACTTACCAAATTTTATTTAAATTTTGTTTCAATTATTTTATGAGATACACTTATCATGCTTCTTTCCTTCCCTTCATTCAATATCCATACATGTAAAGGCCCAGACAAAGTGTTTAACACCCTTCAAGTGACAGGAAATAACTGTTATAACAAAGTGTGCCTGGTGCTATGTTAGGCTTTCCAAGACAAATATGACTAAAATTCAGTCTTCTCTTTACCTGTCACCACACAAGTACCAAATGTTTTGAACATCTATTTTATTTTTTTGCTGTACAAAAAATACAGCAATATCTGTGAATCTGCTTCTTTTTTGATTTATTCACTGGTTTGCTGTATTTTTAGATTCCACATATAAGTGATACCGTACAGTATTTGTCTTTGTCTGACTTATTTCACTTAGCATAATGCCCTCCAAGTCCATTCATGTTGCTGCAAATGGCAAAATTTAGCTCTTTTTCATGGCTGAGTAATATTCCTGTGTGTGTGTGTGTGTGTGTGTGTGTGTGTGTGTGTGTGTGTAATATATAATGTATATATATTATATAATACATACATCTTCTTCATCCATTTATCCATTGATGGACATTTAGGTTGCTTCCATATCTTGGCAACTGTAAATAATGGTGCTACAAATATCAGGGTGTATGTATCTTTTCGAATTAGTGCTTTTGTTTTTTTCAGATATATACTCAAGAGTGGAATTGCTGAACATTTTTAATAGATGTACTACTGCCATTTCTATATGTGGCTCTCCTCAGATTGCTAAATAAAATTCTAGAATGCCATGTATCATCCATTTCATTTTATTTTTGAAGAAATCTTGTTACTTCTTCCTAGATTTAAAGTTATATAAGACTATCAAAGATAATTTTAATGTCACTTCTAATTCTAGAGTCTGAGTGAAAATCTGTTTTTAAAAAATGACTTTATTTAAAAATTCAGTTGGTGACCATATAATTGGAATGTTGTGAGCAAGTTGTACAATGGACTAATTTTTCTTTGAAAAATTCCTAGATGATTGCATAACTTTCTTTTAAATTTTTTCTTCCCTATATGATTGGCAGAGTAAAGAGAATTCAACATAACTGTTCATGTTGTTGTGAAGTATAGAAGTTAGTTGAGAGTTAAGGGTCTAGTTAGAAAGACCTGCATTAAATTCCCCGCTTCATATTTTCCTACCTGGTTACTTTTGACAAGTTACCTATCTTCACAAAACCTGTTTTTGTCTGTATAATGGGCATAATACAAGGCCCTATCTCCTCACATGGTGAAAAAAACTCCTGAGGCTTGGATAAGTATAGTGATTGACAATGTTAAATAACTAATATGTAGAAGAACTGGTACTAATACTCTGCTCTTACTTAAACTTACAGCACAGTGAAATGAGTGAGGGGGAGGTCAATATGGCAGAATAGGAGGACCCAGAGTTCATCTCTCCCCACAAGTACATCAAGAATACATCTACAAATGGAACAATTTGCATAGAGTACCTGCTGAAACCTAGAAGAGGACCTTGGACAACTAAAAGGACAAGGAAAGCTCCCAGCATAACCAGGTAGGTTGAAAGAGAGAAAAGACAGAAAAAGGAAAGAGGAAACAGGATGGGACCCACACCCCTGTGGGGAGCTGAAGGAGAGGAGATGTTCCTGCACCCACAGAAGCCCTGTCACTGATGGGGAGATCAGTGAAGATAGAAGGGGAGCTTCGGAGACTATCGAAGGAAAGTGCAGCAGCTGGTCTATGGCAGGCCAGACAGAGCCGACTTACACAGATGGCCCATGCCACACACCTACGAGTCCCAGTCTGAGATGGGGGTGTCCCCAGTGCTGACAGGGGCTGAGTACTGTAATGTGGGGTTTATAGAGCAGACCTGGGTAGAGGACTGCTATTGGATGCACAGAGACAGCCTGAGGGGATGGGAGTGATGAGCTCCACAACCAGGAATGCTCCTGGAAAAAGCCCAGACTGCCATAGAAGCGAGTCACCATGGTTGAGTGACATGCAAAAGGCGGGGCTGCCATCACAGCCTCTCTCTTCACACACCAGTCCCTACCTCCGCAGGCTCCCACCAAAGCCAGTGCACACGCCTTAGTCAGTGCTGCCTTACCCCCTCCTGCCTGAGCAAGCATGCATGCCCCAGTCGGTCACCACCTCTTGCCAGCTTCTGGCTCTGCAGTTATTAGAAGGGTCTCCCACCAAATACAAAAATAAACTCAAAATGGATTAAAGACCTAAACATAAGGCCAGATACTATAAAACTCTTAAAGGAAAACATAGGCAGAACACTCTGACATAAATCAGAGCAAGATCTTTTTCAATCCACTTCCTAGAGTAATGAAAAAATAACAAAAATAAACAAATGGGATCTGACTAAACTTAAAAGCTTCTGCACAGCAAAGGAAACCATAAACAAAACAAAAAGCCCACCCTCAGAATGGGAGAAAATATTTGCCAATGAGTCAAATGACAAGAGATTAATCTCCAAAATATATAAAGAGCTCAATATCAAAAAAATAAATAACCCAATCAAAAATTGAGTCTAATATTTAGGAATAAACCTACCTAAGGAGACAAAAGACATGTATGCAGAAAATTATAAGACACTGATGAAAGAAATTAAAGATGATGCAAATAGATGGAGAGATATAACATGTTCTGGGATTGGAAGAATCAACATTGTGAAAATGACTCTACTACCCAAAGCAATCTACAGATTCAGTGCAATCCCTATCAAACTATCACTGGCATTTTTCACACAATTAGAACAAAATATTTCACAATTTGTATGGAAACACAAAAGACCCTGAATAGCCAAAGCAATCTTGAGAATGAAAAATGGAGCTGGAGGAATCAGGCTGCCTGACTTCAGACTATACTACAAAGCTACAGTAATCAAGACATTATGGTACTGGCACAAAAACAGAAATATAGATCAATAGAACAGGATAGAAAGCCCAGAGATAAACCCACCCATATATGGTCACCTTATCTTTGATAAAGGAGGCAGGAATGTACAGTGGAGAAAAGAGAGCCTCTTCAATAAGTGGTGCTGGGAAAACTGGACAGGTACATGTAAAATTATGAGATTAGACCACTCCCTAATACCATATGCAAAAATAAGCTCAAAATGGATTAAAGACCTAAATGTAAGGCCAGAAACTATCAAACACTTAGAGGAAAACATAAGCAGGACACTCTATGACATAAATCACAGCAAGATCCTTTTTGACCCACCTCCTAGAGAAATGGAAATAAAAACAAAAATAAACAAATGGGAGCTAATGAAACTTCAAAGCTTTTGCACAGCAAAGGAAACCACAAACAAGACCAAAAGACAACCCTCAGAATTGGAGAAAATATTTGCAAACGAAGCAACTGAAAAAGGATTAATCTCCAAAATTTACAAGCAGCTCATGCAGCCCAATAACAAAAAAACAACAACCGAATCCAAAAATGGGCAGAAGACCTAAATAGACATTTCTCCAAAGAAGATATACAGACTGCCAACAAACACATGAAAGAATGTTCAACATCATTAATCATTAGAGAAATGCAAATCAAAACTACACTGAGATATCATCTCACACAAGTCAGAATGGCCATTATCAAAAAATCTAGAAACAATAAATGCTGGAGAGGGTGTGGAGAAAAGGGAACACTCTTGCACTGCTGGTGGGAATGTGAATTGGTACAGCCACTATGGAGAACAGTATGGAGGTTAATCCAGAGAAAAAGCAAGGAAATCTACTGTCATGCCTCTTACTCAGCACTACAGTGTAGTGCCTAATCATTGTAATAAGACAGGGAAAGGAAATGAAAATTTTGTGATGAGAAAGAAATAAACAAAACTAAAATTTAGAGATGATAAAATTATTAACTTTTAAAAATCTAAGAATTTTTATATGAATCTTTTTTTCTTTTTTAATTGGGGTATAATTGTTTACAGTGTTGTGTTAGTTTCTACTGTACAGCAACGTGGAGTTCCCTGTGCTATACAAGAGGTATCTTATTAGTTATATATTTTATACATATTAGTGTAGTCCCTATCTTCCAATGCATTCCACCCCCCCTTTCCTCCCTGGGTGTCCATACATTTGAACTCTACATCTATGTCTCTATTTCAGCCTTGCAACCAGTTCATCTGTACCATTTTCCCAGATTCCACATATATGTGTTAATACACGATATTTGTTTTTCTCTTTCTGACTTACTTCACTCTGTATGACAGTGTCTAGGTACATCCACGTCTCTACAAATGACCAAACTTAGTTCCTTTTTATGGCTGAGCAATACTGTATTGTATATATGTACCACATCTTTGTCCATTCATCTGTCAATGGACATTTAGGTTACTTCCATGAACTGGCTATTATAAAGAGTGCCGCAATGAACAGTGGGGTGCAAGTGGCTTTTTGAATTATGGTTTTCTATGGGTATATGCCCAGGAGTGGGATTGCTGGGTCATATGGAAATTCTATTTTTAGTTTTCTTAAGGAACTTCCGTACTGTTCTCCATAGTAGCTGTATCAATTTACATTCCCATCAATAGTGCAAGAGGGTTCCCTTTTCTCCACACCCTCTCCAGCATTTGTTGTTTGTAGAATTTTTGATGATGGTCATTCTGACCGGTGTGAGGTGATACTACCTTGTAGTTTGATTTGCATTTCTCTAATGATTAGTGATGTTGAGCATCCTTTCATGTGTTTGTTGCCAATCTGTATATCTTCTTTGCAGAAATGTCTATTTAGGTCTTCTGCCCATTTTTGGATTGAGTTGTTTGTTTTTTTGATATTGAGCTGCATGAGCTGCTTGTAAACTTTGGAGATTAATCCTTTGTCAGTTGCTTCATTTGCAAATATTTTCTCCCATTCTGAGTGTTGTCTCTTCGTCTTTTTTATGGTTTCCTTTGCTGTGCAAAAGCTTTTCAATTTCATTAGATCCCATTTGTTTATTTTTGTTTTTATTTCCATTACTCTAGGAGGTGGGTCAGGAAAGATCTTGTTGTGAATTATGTTTAAGACTGTTCTCCTATATTTTCCTGTAAGAGTTTTATAGTGTCTGCTCTTACATTTAGGTCTTTAATCAATTTTGAGTTTATTTTTGTGTATGGTGTTAGGGAGTGTTCTAATTTAATTCTTTTACATGTAGCTGTCCAGTTTTCCCAGCACCACTTATTGAAGAGACTGTATTTTTTCCATTCTATATCCTTGCTTCCTTTGTCGTAGATTAGTTGACAATAGGTGTGTGAGTTTATCTTTGGGCTTTCTATCCTGTTCCATTGATCTATATTGCTGTTTTGGTGCCAGCACGATACTGTCTTGATTACTGCTGCTTTGTAGTATAGTCTGAAGTCAAGGAGTCTGATTCCTCCAGCTCCAATTTTTTTTTCTTCTCAAGATTGATTTGGCTATTCAGGGTCTTTTGTGTCTCCATACAAATTTTAAGATATTTGGTTCTAGTTCTCTGAAAAATGCCATTGGTAATTTGATAAGTATTACATTGAATCTGTAGATTGCTTTGGGGAGTATAGTCATTTTCACATTATTCATTCTTCCAATGCAAGAACATGGTATATATCTCCATCTGTTTGTGTCATCTTTGATTTCTTTCATCAGTGTCTTATAGTTTTCTGAGTACACTTTTTTACCTCCTTAGGTACGTTTATGCCTAGGTATTTTATTCTTTTTTTTTTTGCAGTGGTAAATGGCAGTGTTAATTTAATTTCTCTTTCTAATCTTCCATTGTTATATAGGAATGCAAGAGATTCCTGTGCATTAATATTGTATCCTACAACTTTACCAAATTCATTGATTAGCTCTCATAGTTTTCTGGTGGCATCTTTAGGATTTTCTATGTATAGTATCATGCCACCTGCAAACAGTGACAGTTTTACTTCTTCTTTTCCAATTTTTATTCCTTCTATTTCTTTTCTTTTAAACATCCTTATTGGGGTATAATTGCTTTACAATGGTGTGTTAGTTTCTGCTTTATAACAGAGTGAATCAGTTATACATATACATATGTTCCCATATCTCTTCCCTCTTGCATCTCCCTCCCTCCCACCCTCCCTATCCCACCCCCCCAGGTGGTCACAAAGCACCGAGCTGATCTCCCTGTGCTATGCGGCTGCTTCCCACTAGCTATCTACCTTACATTTGGTAGTGTATATATGTCCATGCCTCTCTCTCGCTTTGCCATAGCTCACCCTTCACCCTCCCCATATGCTCAAGTCCATTGTCTAGGAGGTCTGTGTCTTTATTCCTGTCTTACCCCTACGTTCTTCATGACATTCTTTTTTTCTTAAATTCCATATATATGTGTGAGCATATGGTATTTGTCTTTCTCTTTCTGACTTACTTCACTCTGTATGACAGACTCTAGGTCTATCAACCTCACTACAAATAGCTCAATTTCGTTTCTTTTTATGGCTGAGTGATATTCCATTGTATATATGTGCCACATCTTCTTTATCCATTCATCCGTTGATGGGTACATAGGTTGTTTCCATCTCCGGGTTATTGTAAATAGACCTGCAATGAATATTTTAGTACATGACACTTTTTGAATTATGGTTTTCCCAGGGTATATGCCTAGTGTGGGATTGCTGGGTCATATGGTAGTTCTATTTGTAGTTTTTTAAGGAACTTCCATACTGTTCTCCATAGTGGCTGTACCAATTCACATTCCCACCAGCAGTGCAAGAGTGTTCCCTTTTCTCCACACCCTCTCCAGCATTTATTGTTTCTAGATTTTTTGCTGATGGCCATTCTGACTGGTGTGAGATGATATCTCATTGTAGTTTTGATTTGCATTTCTCTAATGATTAATGATGCTGAGTATTCTTTCATGTGTTTGTTGGCAGTCTGTATATCTTCTTTGGAGAAATGTCTATTTAGGTCTTCTGCCCAATTTGGGATTGGGTTGTTTGTTTTTCTATTACTGAGTTGCTTGTAAATTTTGGAAATTAATACTTTGTCAGTTGCTTCATTTGAAAATATTTTCTCCCATTCTGAGCATTGTCTTTTGTCTTGTTTATGGTTTCCTTTGCTGTACAAAAGCTTTGAAGTTTCATTAGGTCCCATTTGTTTATTTTTGTTTTTATTTCCATTTCTCTAGGAAGTGGGTCAAAAAGGATCTTGCTGTGATGTATGCCATAGAATGTTCTGTGTATGTTTTCCTCTAAGGGTTTGATAGTTTCTGGCCTTACATTTAGGTCTTTAATCCATTTTGAGCTTATTTTTGCATATGGTGTTAGGGAGTGATCTAATCTCATACTTTTATATGTATCTGTCCAGTTTTCCCAGCACCATTTATTGAAGAGGCTGTCCATTCTCCACTGTACATTCCTGCCTCCTTTATCAAAGACAAGGTGACCATATGTGTGTGGGTTTATCTCTGGGCTTTCTATCCTATTCCATTGATCTATCTTTCTGTTTTTGTGCCAGTACCATACTGTCTTGATTACTGTAGCTTTGTAGTATAGTCTGAAGTCAGGGAGCCTGATTCCTCCAGCTCCATTTTTTGTTCTCAAGATTGCTTTGGCTATTCGGGGTCTTTTGTGTTTCCATACAAATTGTGAAATTTTTTGTTCTAGTTTTGTGAAAAATGCCAGTGGTAGTTTGATAGGGATTGCCCTGAATCTGTAGATTGCTTTGGGTAGTAGAGTCACTTTCAAAATGTTGATTCTTCCAATCCAAGAACATGGTATATCTCTCCATCCATTTGTATCATTTTTAATTTCTTTCATCAGTGTCTTATAATTTTCTGCATACAGGTCTTTTGTCTCCTTAGGTAGGTTTATTCCTAGATATTTTATTCTTTTTGTTGCAATGGTAAATGGGAGTGTTTTCTTGATTTCACTTTCAGATTTTTCATCATTAGTGTATAGGCATGCCAGAGATTTCTGTGCATTAATTTTATATCCTGCAACTTTACCAGATTCATTTATTAGCTTTAGTAGTTTTCTGGTAACATCTTTAGGATTCTCTATGTATAGTATCATGTCATCTGCAAACAGTGAAAGCTTTACTTCTGCTTTTCTGATGTGGATTCCTTTTATTTCCTTTTCTTCTCTGATTGCTGTGGCTAAAACTTCCAAAACTATGTTGAATAAGAGTGGTGAGAGTGGGCAACCTTGTCTTGTTCCTGATCTTAGTGGAAATGCTTTCAGTTTTTCACCATTGAGGATGATGTTGGCTGTGGGCTTGTCATATATGGCCTTTACTTTGTTGAGGAAAATTCCCTCTATGCCTACTTTCTGCAGGGTTTTTATCATAAATGAGTGTTGAATTTTGTCAAAAGCTTTCTCTGCATCTATTGAGATGATCATATCGTTTTTCTCCTTCAGTTTCTTAATATGGTTTATCACATTGATTGATTTGCGTATATTGAAGAATCCTTGCATTCCTGGAATAAACCGCACTTGATCATGGTGTATGATCCTTTTAATGTGCTGTTGGATTCTGTTTGCTAGTATTTTGTTGAGGATTTTTGCATCTATGTTCATCAGTGATATTAACCTGTAGTTTTCTTTCTTTGTGACATCCTTGTCTGGTTTTGACATCAGGGTGACAGTGGCCTCGTAGAATGAATGTGGGAGTGTTCCTCCCTCTGCTATATTTTCGAAGAGTTTGAGAAGTATAGGTGTTAGCTCTTCTCTAAATGTTTGATAGAATTTGTCTGTGAAACCATCTGGTCCTTGGCTTTTGTTTTTTGGAAGATTTTTAATCAGTTTCAATTTCAGTGTTTGTGATTGGTCTCTTCATATTTTCTATCTCTTCCTGATTCAGTCTTGGCAGGTTGTGAATTTCTAAGAATTTATCCATTTCTTCCCGTTTGTCTATTTTTTTGGCATAGAGTTGCTTGTAGTAATCTCTCGTGATCTTTTGTATTTCTGCAGTGTCATTTGTTACTTCTCCTTCTTCATTTCTAATTCTATTGATTTGAGTCTTCTCCCTTTTTTTCTTGATGGGTCTAGCTAGTGGTTTATCTATTTTATTTATCTTCTCAAAGAACCAGCTTTTTGTTTTACTGATGTTTGCTATCGTTTCCTTCATTTCTTTTTCATTTATTTCTGATCTGATTTTTATGAATTCCTTCTGCTAACTTTGGATTTTTTTGTTCTTCTTTCTCTAATTGCTTTAGGTGCAAGGTTCAGTTGTTTATTCAAGATGTTTCCTGCTTCTTAAGGTGGGCTTGTATTGCTATAAACTTCCCTCTTAAAATTGATTTTGCTGCATCCCATAGGTTTTGAGTTGTCATGTCTCCATTGTCATTTGTTTCTAGGTATTTTTTTATTTCCTATTTGATTTCTTCAGTGATCACTTCGTTATTAAGTAGTGTATTGTTTAGCCTCCATGTGTTTGTATTTTTTACAGATCTTTTCCTGTAATTGATATCTTGTCTCATGGCATTGTGGTCAGAAAAGATACTTGATACAATTTCAATTTTCTTAAATTTACCAAGGCCTGATTTGTGACCCAGGATATGATCTATCCTGGAGAATGTTGCATGAGCACTTGAGAAAAATGTGTATTCTGTTGTTTTTGGATGGAGTGTCCTATAAATATCAATTAAGTCCATCCTGTTTAATGTATCATTTAAAGCTTGTGTTTCCTTATTTATTTTCATTTTGGATGATCTGTCCATTGGTGAAAATGGGGTGTTGAAGTCCCCTACTATGAATTTGTTACTGTCAATATCCCCTTTTATGGCTGTTAGTATTTGCCTTATGTATTGAGGTGCTCCTATGTTGGGTGCATAAATATTTACAATTGTTATATCTTCTTCTTGGATTGATCCCTTGATCATTATGTAGTGTCCTTCTTTGTCTCTTCTGATAGTCCTTATTTTAAAATCTATTTTGTCTGATATGAGAATTGCTACTCCAGCTTTCTTTTGGTTTCCGTTTGCATGGAATATCTTTTTCCATCCCCTTACTTTCAGTCTGTATGTGTCTCTAGGTCTGAAGTGGGTCTCTTGTAGACAGCAAATATATGCATCTTGTTTTTGTATCCATTCAGCCAATCTGTGTCTTTTGGTGGGAGCATATAGTCCATTTACATTTAAGATAATTATCGATATGTATGTTCCTATTCCCATTTTCTAAATTGTTTTGTGTTCATTATTGTAGGTCTTTTCCTTCTCTTGTGCTTCTTGCTTAGAGAAGTTCCTTTAGCATTTGTTGTAAAGCTGGTTTAGTGCTGCTGAACTCTCTCAGCTTTTGCTTGTCTGTAAAGGTTTTAATTTCTCCATCAAATCTGAATGAGATCCTTGCTGGATAGAGTAATCTTGGTTGCAGGTTTTTCTCCTTCATCACTTTCAATATGTCCTGCCACTCCCTTCTGGCTTGCAGAGTTTCTGCTGATAGATCAGCTGTTAACATTATGGGGATACACTTGTGCGTTATTTGTTGTTTTCCCCTTGCTGCTTTTAATATGCTTTCTTTGTATTTAATTTTTGACGTTTGATTAATATGTGTCTTGGCATATTTCTCCTTGGATTTATCCTGTATGGGACTCTCTGTGCTTCCTGGACTTGATTAACGATTTCCTTTCCCATATTATGGAAGTTTTCAACTCTAATCTCTTCAAATATTTTCTCCGTCCCTTTCTTTTTCTCTTCTTCTTCTGGAACCCCTATAATTTGAATGTTGGTGTGTGTAATGTTGTCCCAGAGGTCTCTGAGACTGTTCTCAGTTCTTTTCTTTTTTCTTTATTCTGCTCTGTAGTAGTTATTTCCACTATTTTATCTTCCAGGTCACTTATCCATTCTTCTGCCTCTGTTATTGATCCCATCTAGAGTATTTTTCATTTCATTTATTGTGTTGTTCATTGTTGCTTGTTTTATCTTTAGTTCTTCTATGTCCTTGTTAAATATTTCTTGCATTTTGTCTATTCTATTTCCAAGGTTTTGGATCATCTTTACTATCATTATTCTGAATTCTTTTTCAGGTACTCTGCCTATTTCCTCTTCATTTGTTAGGTCTGGTGGGTTTTTATGTTGCTCCTTCATCTGCAGTGTGTTTTTTGTCTTCTCATTTTGCTTATCTTACTGTGTTTGGGGTCTCCTTTTTGCAGGCTACAGGTTTGTAGTTTCTGTTGTTTTTGGTGTCTGTCTCCAGTGGCTATGGTTGGTTCAGTATGTTGTGTATGCTTCCTGTTGGAGGGGTCTAGTGCCTGTGTTCTGGTGGATGAGGCTAGATCTTGTCTTTCTGGTGGGCAGGTCCCAGTCTTGTGGTGTGTTTTAGGGTGTCTGTGGACTTATTATAATTTTAGGTAACTTCTCTGCTAATGGGTGGGGTTGTGTTCCTGTTTTGCTAGTTGTTTGGCATTGGTTGTCCAGCACTGTAACTTGCTGGTCATTGAGTGAAGCTGGGTGCTGGTGTTGAGATGGAGATCTCTGGGAGATTTTTGCCATTTGATATTATGTGGAGCTGGGAGGTTTCTTGTTGGCCAGTGTCCTGAAGTTGGCTCTCCCACCTCAGAAGCACAGCACTGACTCTTGGCTGCAGCAGCAGAGCCTTTCATCCACATGGCTCAGAATAAAAGGGAGAAAAAGTAGAGAGAAAGAATTAGTAGAAGTAGGAAGAAAAGAAGAAAGGAAGGCAGGAAGGAAGGAAGGAAGGAAGAAAGAAAGAAAGAAAGAAAGAAAGAAAGAAAGAAAGAAAGAAAGAAAGAAAGAAAGAAGGAAAGAAAGAAAGGGGGGAGGGAGAGAGGGAGGGAGTGATGGTGAGAGGAAGGAGGGAGGGTAGGAAGGAAAAAAGAAAGAAAGAAAGAAGATAAATTAAAATAAAATAAAGTAGAATATAATAAATTTATTCAATTAAAAAATAATTATTAAGAAAAAAATTTAAAAAACAAACAAACAAACAAAAAAAAACGGATGGATAGAACCCTAGGACAAATGGCGGAAGCAAAGCTATACAGACAAAATCTCACATAGAAGCATACACATACACACTCACAAAAAGAGGAAAAGGGGAAAAAATCATAAATCTTGCTCTCAAAGTCCACCTCCTCAATTTGGGATGATTCGTTGTCTATTCATGTATTCCACAGTTGCAGGGTACATCAAGTTGATTGTGGAGCTTTAATCGGCTGTTTCTGAGGCTGCTGGGAGAGATTTCCCTTTCTCTTCTCTGTTCTCACTGCTCCCAGATTTGGCCCGCCTCTGCGTGTTGGTCACCGAAGGGCGTCTGTTTTTCGCTCAGACAGGACGTGGTTAAAGGAGCCGCTGATTCGAGGGCTCTGGCTCACTCAGGCAAGGGGGAGGGAGGGGTACGGAGTATGGGGTGAGCCTGTGGTGGCAGAGACCGGCGTAAGGTTGCACCAGCCTGAGGCATGCCATGCATTCTCCCAGGGGAGTTGTCCCTGGATCCAGGGACCCAGGCAGTGGCGGGCTGCACAGGCTCCCTGTTAGGGAGGTGTGGATAATGACCTGTGCTCGCACACACGCTTCTTGCTGGTGGCGGCAGCAGCCTTAGTGTCTCCTGTCCGCCTCTGTGGTTTGCACTTTAGGCTGCAGCTCGCGCCCGTCTCTGGAGCTCCTTTAAGCAACGCTCTTAATCCCCTCTCCTCATGCACCACCTTTTCCCGGACTCCCTCCTGGCTAGCCATGGTGCACTAACCCCGTCAGGCTGTGTTCACGCCGCCAACCCCAGTCCTCTCCCTGTGCTCTGACCGAAGCCCGAGCCTCAGCTCACAGCCCCACCTGCCCCGGTGTGTGAGCAGACAAGCCTCTCGGGCTGGTGAGTGCCAGTCGGCACTGATCCTCTGTGCGGGAATCTCTGCACTTTGCCCTCCGCACCCTTGTTGCTGCGCTCTCTTCTGCGGCTCCGAAGCTCCCCCCCTCCTCCACCCGCAGTCTCTGCCCACGAAGGGGCTTCCTAGTGTGTGGAAACATTTCCTTCACAGCTCCCTCCCACTGGTGCAGGTCCCGTCCATATTCTTTTGTCTCTGCTTTTTCCTTTTTTCTTTTGCCTTACCCAGGTACGTTGGGAGTTTCTTGCCTTTTGGGAGGTCTGAGGTCTTCTGCCAGCATTCAGTAGGTGTTCTGTAGGAGTTGTTCCACGTGTAGATGTATTTCTGGTGTATCTGTGGGGAGGAAGGTGATCTCCGCATCTTACTCTTCCACCATCTACCCCTCCTATTAGTTCTATTTTTTTTTGTTCCCTGATTGCTGTGGCTAGGACTTCCAAAACTATGTTGAATAATTAAATGAATCTTTAGAAATATAAATAGCATATAATAAATTGTCTGAATATAGAAATACTGTACAAAACCATATTTATTTTTATACAAAAGTAAATACAGATAGAAAAATGTTTAAATATAATATGTTTAGTAATAAGTATCACAATGTGTAAATATTTACTGAATAAATTATAAAACACTTTAAAAAACTTTTTAAGTGCTAAATAAATGGACATTTTTTACTAGGTCCATGCACAGAAAAATAATAGCCTAAGAATGTCAATTTTGTAGGTTTACCTATGAATTTTAAGATTCCAAATTACAGCAGAGTTTTGTAAATAACTTTACATACAAATTTTGAAATGTATAAGGAAAAATAAAATTTTAAGCATAGTCATGACCCCATGTAAAAAGGAGTAAAAAGATAGGAAGACTTTCCTTACTAGATATTAAGCCTTAACTTAAAGCTTTAGACATTAATTTAGTATGATAGTGACTTTGTAATAGACAATTTGACTCAGAGAATAGATTTGATAGCCCAGAAACATAACCATCCATACATGGAAACTTGATAGATGATATATGATTGCATTGGATATCACTGACGAATGGAAAGACTGGGCAATTAGAAGTGCTGAAACCATCGAATATCTGTATTGGAATAAAAAGACATTAGCAATATAAAATACGCAAAGAAACAGTGATTAATAAAAGAATAAATATGAATGTTTAACTTCAGTGGTATGTTAAGAAATTGAAACTCAGACTATAATAATGTAATATTTTAGGCCAATTACATATGCAGAAATTAAGCCTGTGAATTCTAGATATTGGCTAGAATGTTGAATAATATAATCCTTAAATACTGTTGCTGGAAATATAAATTGGTATCATCATTTTGGAGAAAAAATTTCTTTTAAATATAGATATGAACCTACCTTAGGACCCAATAATTCATTTCAGAGGTAAATGAGACTTGAACATAATGTTCAGAACAATATTTATTTTTCTGAAATCATTGGAAACAACACAGATATCCATACATCAAGGAAAGGATAGATACATGAGATATAACAGGTAGAATGAATGAGGAAAATATGTACAACAATCTATAAAAGTCTTAGAAAACATCTCAAGTAAGAAGAGCAAGTCCTAGAAGACTACTTGTACTACAAACCATTTTATAAAATTTGAAAACAAACTTTAAATTTATAGTTCAAAGATATATGCGTGTATTCTGAAACTAATTTTTATCTGTTTTTGTGTATGACAAATATAAGGATAGATACATGAGATATAACTATCTCTTGATTGGAAGTCAAGAGAGGAACACAAAAAATGCCAGCAGGATTGGTATTCATCTAGTTCATATCGAGTACCTATATGTTGCATACAATTCGTTTTAACTACCAAATGGAAGCTTAGAACGAAATGAAAGGAATTATGTTACCTCAAATGAGCTGTCAATTTATTATGGTATAATTAGGAGCATTGATATTTTAAAATGGTAGCTTGAACTCTCACCTACATTCTACCTTTAGATAATATGTAATATATAGCCCACAAATTGAGTTTCTTCCTCATATGTTTATGTAAGATAAGTATTGAATGTGAACACCTATTTCAAATAATTTGTAAATAAAATTTAGAAAAACTTAACTTAGTAAATTTTAAACATGTTTGAAATGATAGACATTTGGCAGATAAAAATAGTACAGGTTTGGCTACATTCTTAAAGAATAAAGCACTTGTCTAACTAATAAGAACCTGCTGTATAAAAAAATAAATAATATTCTAAAATTAAAAAAAAAGAAAACACTGTTTCATAAGAGCTAAAGATTTTTAAGCTAACAGAGGTTCAGTTAAACAAATCTTACATTATTCATGAAATGGTTTTGCATTTAGAGAGAAATTTCTTATTGAGGAAAGACAAATTTAAAAATGGTATGTATTTATAAAGCAGTATATAAACAAACAAAAAAACAACAACAAAAAATGGTACAGGTTTGGTTACATTGTTAAAGAATAAAGCACTTGTCAAATTGTATCTTCACTTCATTATAGTTTTGGGCTTCAATTGGACTATTACTCTTTAATTTGAATTTTGTTGACAGGAAGTTCCAATGAGGTGAAACAATATGGTTATTGACTGCCATTCTCTGGGTTTCTACAATTGACTAAAAACAGAATACTCTTCCTCTGAACTGTCAGTTTCCTGATTTATATTTTATGGTTTCACCAGTTTTTCATAAATAGCTTGAAATTCTATGTGGTGAAGCCTTGTTTTCTTGCGTAAGAGAGCAGTCAGCAGTGTGCTGAGGCTCTGTAATGGGGAGTTAAAATGAGTAGCAAGAGGAATGGTGTGTGGTTTTGATTAGCTCAGTTTGAGTCTTCTAAATAAAGTATGGTAGAACAGAATCCTCTTTTGTGTGGTTGTTCTAACTTAAAATTCTACAGTGGAATAAAAAATATTCAGATTTTTTTTTTTTTTTTCAGTACACGAGCCTCTCACTGTTGCGGCCTCTCCCATTGCAGAGCACAGGCTCCGGACGTGCAGGCTCAGTTGCCATGGCTCATGGGCCCAGCCACTCCACAGCATGAGGGATCTTCCCGGACTGGGGCACAAACCCATGTCCCCTGCATCAGCAGGCGGGCTCTCAACCAATGCACCACCAGGGAAGCCCCAGATGTTTTAATATTCTGGGCATGCTGGACTAGATTCAAAGAAGAAAATCAATTAAAGTTGTTTACAAAAGTATGTTGGTTTCTGAGAAGCACCTATGGCTGAAAACATCATTCACTAGACATCAGGGATTCTCAATTGGCATTATTGACATTTTTACCTGGATAACTCTTTGCCACTGGGGGCTGTTCTGTGCTTTGTAGGATGTTTAACAGCATACCTGGCACTTACCCATTAGATGCCAGAGCACCCTACCCCCAATTGTGGCTATCAAAAATTCTCCAGAAATTGTCAAATATCTTCTGAAGTCCAAAATCATGGCTGTTTGACAATCACCTCCCTACACTAAATGATACTCAGTTTCCAATAATAAATTTTAAAAGTAAGAATGGAAAGGATTAAATTAGTCAAAGTAAATTAATTGTGTCCCAAAACAAAAATCAGGAAATTAACAGAGGTACAAAATTATCCAGCTCCCAGCAGGGTAAAATTTTAAATGTCTGGTATCAACTTAAAAATAATCAAGCACACAAAGAGGTAAAAAACCATTACTGGGGAGAAGAAAGCCAATCAATGATTATGGAATTAACAGAAAAACAATGAAACATTTATTATAATTGTATTCCATATGTTAAAAATAACTAGAGGGAAGAATAAACCTGTTAATAAGAGATATGGAATATATGCATGCACACATACATGAATATAGATTATCTGAAGATAAAAACTAGTGTCTGAGGGGAAAAATACACTAGAACTGATAAACAGCAGATTAGATATTGTAGAAGAAAAGACTACAGAGCTTGAAGACACAACAAAAGAAACTATCCAAAATAAAACAGAAAAAATAAACCCTCAAAAAATAAGGAACAAAGCATCAATGAGCAGTGGAACAACTTTATGTGGTCTAATACTTGTGAACTTGAGTGCCCAAGGAAGGGGAGAAGATATTTGAAGAAATAATGAACAAACAGTTTCCAAATATTTTAGAAACCATTTTATTGAGGTATGATTGCCAAATACAAAAATATATACATATTTAATGTGTACAACTTGATGAATTTGGAGATAGATATATATTCATGAAAACATCACTAACATTCTATGCCATAAACTTATCCATCACCTCTGAAAGTTTCCTGCCACTCTGTGTGTTTATTACATTTTGTGATAAGAATACTTTATATAAGATTTATCCTATTAGCAAAATTTTTAATATAAAATGCAGTTTTTTTAACTATAGGCACTATGCTATACAGTAAGTCTCTGGGACTTATTCATCTTGTGTATATGAAACATTTTGCCCTTTGAATAATAAGTCCCTGATTCCCCCTCCCCTTAGCCCCTATCAACTACCATTCTACTCTCTGCTTCCATGTGTCTGACTATTTTATATTCCTCAAATAAGTGGTATCATGTAGTATTTGTCCATCTGCATCTGGCTTAGGCAATTAACATAATGCCCTCCAGGTTCATCCATGTTGGATGGAAATGGCAGGATTTTCTTCTTTTTTAAGACTAAATAATATTCCATTTTATATATATATATATATATGTATATATATATATATATATATATATATAATGGATGGCTAAAAGTAAAAGGCTAAACATATCAAGTGTTATCAAGAAACTCTCAATCGCTGTTTGTTAGAATATAAAATAGTACAATTACTTGGGAAAAGTTTGAAACTATCTCAAAATTTACATATATAACACCATAAGATCCAGCGATTATACTGCCAGATATTTATTCAAGAGAAATGAAAGCATAGTTCCATATAAAGCTTTATCTGTAATAGCTAACAATAGGAAACAACCCAAATGAGAGTCAACAGAAAAATAAAAAATTATATCCATACAATGGAATGATACTGAGTAATAAAAGACATGAACTATTGGTACACATAGCAAATACTGATACACATAGTTACAAGGATTGAACTATTAATACACATGATAACACAGATGAATCTCAAAATAATTCCAAAATTTTCTTGTAAGTAGCTAGACAAAAGAGTATATAGTGTATAATTCTGTTTGTATTAAATGCTAGAAAATACAAAGTAAGCTAAGATGACGGAAAGTAGATCAATGGTTACATGGGACCTGGCTGGGGGTCAGCAAGGGATGGGATGAAGAAATTAGAAGATATAAGAGTACATTTTCCAGGTGATGGATATGTTCCTTATCTTGATTGTGTTGATGATACTACTACTGGTATATACATATGTCAAAATATCAAATTATACATTTAAACACATATAATTTATTGTCTGTCAATTATTCCTCAATAAAGCTATTTTAAAATAAAATATAATAAATAGCAAATATCAAAAACAATAATTTCTTTCAGAAACATTATTTCTACCTTTAGAACATACTACTGTAGTTGCACATAGGAGCTCTGGAGCCATATTGTATGTGATCAAATTCTTGCTTCAGTAAACCAAGGAAGAAAGGGCACGAGTGAGGAAAAATGAACATTTCATTCTCAGATGTTATAGTTGCTTTGCTGCTTGGCTTGTTCACCTGCATCTGTGCCAGTGGAGCAGAAGAAAGAATACTTGGAGACATGGCCAAGGAAAATGTGACAGAAACTGCTCTTCTAGGATTTATATCAATTTGTTCAGAAAAATGAGCCTTTATTTCCCTGAGACCCTAGAGTTTGAATCTTGTTTGTGTCCATTTAGGCCAGATATGGGCCAATATGAATTCCAACAGGCCCCATAGACAAGGGGGCCAATCTGGGTCAAACTAATCAAAGACTCAATAGCAACTTCACTGTGGATAGTCATATATGGAAGCACATACCTCACTTTTCTTCTTCACTACACTAACACTAGACTAGGGTGGTATGTGCTGGAAAGAGGAACAGGAAGGTCATGTGAAAGCAGATCCCTTTACCAGCTTCCCTCCAGACCTCCTAACACATACCGACACAGTAACAAGTGTGGTGTGTCTAACTTATGCTTGGGGAAACAAAAAATTTTTGAATCAAATGGAGATAGAAGTTTTAAATGTACAAAATTAAAATCCAAACTAAAGTGAGATTATTGTAGACAATATGTGAAATATCATGGAATCAGACTGACGTGTTAAGGGAGCACTCTGTCCAGATGGAAAGAGGGCTTGAAAAGCACTATTAGCAGTAATTACTGGGAAAAATAAAACTTTCTTACACTGACTCTTATGAGTTGTGATTGCTTAGTAAATTAGCTAAAGTTTTATTAAGATACAAATGTGTTACCTGAAAAAATATTACAAGAAGTAGTTGTCATTAAAACTTGATGTGCCATGGTGCATATGAACCCTTAACATGTGAGTTTGAATGGGAGTAGAGAGGGTGAGAGGGGTGACACAGTGAGGAGCCTCTTTCCAATCTCTGGTCAGTGAGTGAGATTGTCGCTTTCAACAATTAAGGTGAGAAGCTCTGTTTTGGGAGGGGTTCAAATGGACTTGAGTAAGTCTGTGAACCTGATAAAGCTAAAATAAAAACATTGTACATGTTAAGGCATTGTTGACAATGGAGAGAATCCATGGTTTTCATAAGATACATTCAGGACTCCATGACCTCAAATTCTAAATGGCAAATACAACCCTGGGTAGTGAGAGAACCAGTATCTGGGTAAATAGGTTGGAGGGTAAGTGTGAATTAAAGGTGGGCAGTCACAGGAAAGAAGCAACAGATGACATACTGGATAATGAGTGACTACCTTTGGGTGGGAATGGAAGGGCACAGAGGGGAGAGAAATTGGTACCTAAGGGAGAACTAGAAAGGCTGTAAAGGCAAAAGTGCTATTAGAAGAGTGTGCTTAGAGTCAGAACAGCATAGTATATTTAATATAAGTGTGAAGTGCCTGCCCCTTATAATTTCTGTTTCTTATCTATAACCACAAAAGCACTACATATTTACAAAATAAATAACTATTTACCAAGACAGCATTTAAATATTGCTGATGCCAAATATATGTAAAGGTTGAAAGAAAACACCCAGTAAAAATAATTTATTTAAATTTTGTGGAAGCAATCTCTGCTTCTAAATCATAGAAATAAGTCAAATATAAATATGCACAATTCTAGTGGGTAACCACTTGATCCACTTACTGTTTTAGTGCACTCAGTTTGAAGACCTTATAAGTAACATTGTTCTAAGGTATTTGTAAAAGAACATAATAAAATACAGCATATCTCTAACTTAATACTCATTGACTTATTTTGGGAGGTTATGATTATTGTTACTCTTGTTTCTATTTATCACTAGACTTGGAGCTCTTTGAAGGCAAATTTTTTCAACTTAGTCCTCCCTGTGTCTCCAGGTCTAGCAAATAATTCTTTACACACAAGATTTTACATATCATAAATGCTCAATACATGTTGCTAAGAAATGAATATATGACTGGAAACATGGAAGATCACAAGGAATAAGTTCCTTCATATTTAGGAAGGTGATAACTCATTGTAGGCTGTAATAGAGGAAGGTTTACTGAAGAGCAGGAAAATTGAATCTGATTACAAGGGATAGGTAAAATTCTATGTCAAGCTTTGCTTATATTTGATAAAATACTAAATAGAAATTGTGCAGAAAATTATAATTAAAATAATGAGTCATGAAATGCGATTTTTCAAAATGATTCCAAGTATATTTAGTATTCCACAGCTAAGAGGATATCACACTAATAGGAAGTAGCTTGAGGCAAACTTGAAATCAGGAGTATAACGTAGAACAAAGAAAAACATATTATTCAGTAGAAAATATTCATAAACACAGAAATTTGGAGAAGCCTCTTGGATCTTACATATAAATGCTTTGAAAATGCGAATGCTTGGGGGGATTCAAAGTTCCACCTGAAGGTTCTTACAACTTTACTACAAGCAGGACTGAAAAACCAAAGCACACACACACCCATACACATGCATACATTGGTTTGAGCCAAGAATTCTCCTACTTCAGCCTAAATCTCTCTCTCTTTGCTTAATTTTTAATATAATTGAAGTACAATGTCATGTTACTTTCAGATGTACTATATAATGATTTAACTTTCGCATACATTATGAAATTAACACCATGATAAGAGTCTGGTTATCATGTCTCCACACAAAATTAATACAATAATATTGACCGTATTCCTTATGCTGTATATTATATCCCCATGACTTATTTATTATATAATTGGAGGTTTGAACCTCTTAATCCCCTTCACATATTTCACTCAGCCTCCCACACCCCTCTTTCTGGCAACATCCGATTCGTTCTCTGTATCTATGACTCTGTTTTCATTTTGTTTTGTGTGTTTGTTTTCTTTTTTAGATTCCACATATAAGTGAGATCATGCAGTATGTGTCTTTCTCTGACTTATTTCTCTTACCATAATACCCTCAAGATCCATCCATGTTTTTGTAAGTTGAAAGATTTCTTTTTTATTGCTGAGTAATATTCTATGTATATATATACTGTATCTTCTTTATCCATATATCTATAGATGGACACTTAGGTTGCTTTCATATCTTGGTTATTGTAAGCAATGCTGCAATGAACATTGTAGTGCATATATCTTTTTGATATATGTTAGTGTTTACCTAAACCCTAACCTTAACCTTAACCCTAACTTCACCTCAGATAAGTAGAGGTGAAATTGTTGGATCATATGGTAATTCTATTTTTAAGTTAAGAAAACTCTATATTGTTTACAATAGTGGCTGCACCAATTTACAATCCCAGCAACAGTGCACAAGTGTTCCCAGGTGTAAGGTGATATCTTATTGTGGTTTTGATTTGCATTTACCTGATGATTAGTGATGTTCAGCTTCTTTTCATGTGTCTGTTGTCCATCTGTATGTCTTCTATGGAAAAATGTCTACTTAGATACTTTTCCTGTTTTGTAATCATGTTGTTTGTTTTTTTGATGTTGAGTTGTATGGTTTCTTTATATATTTTGGATATCACCCCCTTATTGGATATATCATTTGCAAACATCTTCTCTCATTAATTAAGTCGCTTTTTCCTTTTGTTAGTGGTTTCCTTTGCCATGCAAAAGCTTTTGATTTTGAAGTAGTCACATTTGTTTATTTTTGCTTTTGTTTCCCAGCCTGAGGAGATATTTTCAAAAACAATATTGCTAACACCAATCTCAAGGAACATATTGCCTATGTTTTCTTCTAAGAGTTTTAGTGGTTGCAGGCCTTACATTTAAATCTTTAATCTATTTTGAGGGTTTATTTTTTTTTTGTATGTGGTGTGAGAAAAGTCCAGTTGGATTCTTTTGCATGTAGCTGTTCAGTTTTCCCAGCACCATTTATTGAAGAGGCTGTCTTGTCCACATTGTACATTCTTGCTTCCTTTGTCATAGATTAATTGACCATATAATTGTGGGAATATTTCTGGGCTTTCTATTTGATTCCATTGATCCATGTATC
Source organism: Lipotes vexillifer (assembly GCF_000442215.2). NCBI lineage: Eukaryota > Metazoa > Chordata > Mammalia > Artiodactyla > Lipotidae > Lipotes > Lipotes vexillifer. The sequence goes on along the minus strand of NW_006785530.1, from coordinate 97,781 downwards.
TGTCTTTGTGCCAGTCCCACACTGTTTTGATTACTGTAGATTTGTAGTATATTTGGAACTCAGAAAATGTGATATCTCCAGCTTTTTTTCCCCTCAAGATCACTTTGGCTATTAGTATTTTGATAGAGATTGCACTGAACCTGTAGATTGCCTTCAATAATATGGTCATTTAAAAAATATTAATTCTTCTAATTCATCAAAGCAGTACTTATTTCCCTTTGTTTGTGTCATCTTCAATCTTTTTTATCAATGTCCTACAGCCTTTTGAGAACAAGACTTTTACCTCCTTGGTTAGATTTATTCTTAGGTATTTTATTATTTTTGATGCAATTGTAACTGGGATTGTTTTCTTAAATTCTCTTTTTGATACTGTTTTATTAGTGTGTAGCTAAGCAACAGATTTCTGTATATTAATTTTGTATTCTGAAAATTTACTGTTTTCATTGATTCTAATAGACTTTTGGTGAAGTCTTTAGGGATTTCTATATATAGTATGTCATCTGAAAATAGTGACAGTTTTACGTCTTCCTTTCCAATTATGAAATTGGATAATCCAACTTTTATTTCTTTTTCTTGTCTGATTGCTGTGGCTAGCACTTCTAATACAATGTTGAATAAAAGTAGATAGAGTGGGAATCCTTGTCTTGTTCCTGATCTTAGAGGAAACGTTTTCAGCTTTTCATTATTGAGTATGATTTTGGCTACAGGTTTGTTGTATATGGCCTTTAATAGGTAGAGGTATATTCCCTCTGTACCCAAAGTTTTAGAGTTTTTTTCACAAATGGATGTTGAAATTTGTCAAAAGTTTTTCTGTATCTAGTGAGAGGATCATATGGTTTTTATTCTTCAGTTTGGTAATGTGTTGTATCATGTTTATTGATTTGTGAATATTGAACTATCCCTGTATCCCTAAAATAAATACCACTTGATTATAGTGTATGATCCTTTTAATGTATTGTTGAATTTTATTTGCTAGTATTTTGTTGAAATTTTTTCATATATTTTTCATCAGTGATATTGGTCTGTGATTTTCTCTTCTTGTGGTGTTTTTGTCTAACTTGGATATCAGGTTCATGCTGGCCTCATAGGATAAGTTTGGAAATGTTCCTTCCTTTTCAATTTTTTAGAATAGTTTGAGAAGTATAAATGTTAACTCTTCTCTAAATGTTTGGTATAATTCACCTGTGAAGATTACTGGATTTCTATTTTGGGAGTATTTTAATTACTGATATTACTTCATTACTGGTCATTGGTCAGTTCATATTTTCTATTTCTTTCTGATTTATAATTGGGAGATTGTACATTTCTAGGAATTTAACCATTTCTTGTAGGTTGTCCTTTATATTGGTTTATAATTAATTGTTCATAGTAATCTCTTTTGATTATTTATATTTTTGTGGTGTCAGTTGTAACTTCTCTTTTATTTCTGATTTTACTTATTTGTGCCCTATCTCCTTTTTCTTGATGAATCTGGCTAATGGTTTATGAATTTTGTTTACTTTTCAAAAAATCAGATCTTAGTTTCACTTACATTTTCTAATGTTTTTTTTATACTCTATTTCATTTATTTTTGTTCTGACCTTTATAATTTACTTTCTTCTACTAACTTCGGGTTTTGTTTGTTCTTCTTTTTCTAGTTTCCTTAGGTGTGAGGTTAGATTGTTTGAGATATTTTTTGTTTTTTGAGGTAAGCATGTATTACTATAAACTTCTTTCTTAGAACAACTTTTGCTGTATCCAATAGATTTTGGATTGCTGTGTTTCCATTTTTGTTTGTCTCCAGGTAATTTTTAATTTCCTCTTTGATTTTTCAGGAAAACATTGTTTAGTAGCCTATGGCTTACCCTCCACTTGTGTGTGTTTTTGCAATTTTTTCTAGTAGCTGATTTCTAATCTCATTTTGCTGTGTTCAGAAAAGATGCTTTATAAGATTTTTATCTTAAATTTATTGAGACTTGTTTTTGGCTTAGCATGTGATATATCCTGGAGAATCTTCCATGTGCAATTGAAAAGAATGTGTACTCTGCTGCTTTTGGATGCAAAGTTGCATATATATCTATTCAGTCTATCTGGTCTAATATGTCATTTAAGGCCAATGTTTCCTTATTGAATTTCTGTCTGAATGATCTGTCCATTGATGTAAGTGGAGTATTAAAGTCCCCTACTATTATTGTGTTACTGTCAATTTATCCCTTTATGTCTGTTAATATTTTCTATATGTATTTATGTACTTCTATGTTGGATATATATATATATATATATATATATATATATATATATATTTACAATTGTGGTATTTACTTCTTAGATTGATCCCTTTATCATTAGGTAATGTCCTTCTTTGTCTCTTGTTACAGTCTTGTTTTAAAGTCCATTTTACTTGATATAAGTATTGCATACAGTTTTCTCTTCATTTCCATTTACATGGAGTAATTTTTTTGATCCACTCACTTTCAGTCTCTGTGTGTCATTAGATCTGAAGTGAGTCTCTTGTAGGCAACATATATATGTGTCTTGTTTTTTATCCATTTAGCCCTTCTGTGTCTTTTGATTGAAGCATTTAGTCCATTTACATTTAAAGTAGCTATTGAGGGGACTTCCCTGGTGTTGAAGTGGGTAAGAATCTACCTGCTAATGCAGGGGAAACAGGTTCAATCCCTGGTCTGGGAGAATCCCACATGCTGCAGATCAACTAAGCCCATGCACCACAACTACTGAGCCTGTGCTCTAGAGCCTGTGAGCCACAACTGCTGAGCCTGCACACCACAACTACTGAAACCCACATGCCCTAGAGCACATGAGCCACAACTACTGAGCCTACCTGCTGCAACTACTGAAGCCCATGCACTCTAGGGCCTGCATGCTCCAACTACTGAAGTCTGCATGCCTAGAGCTCATGCTCCGCAACAAGAGAAACCACCACAATAAGAAGCCCATGCACTGCAATGAAGAGTAGCCCCTGCTCACCACAACTAGAGAAAGCCCATGTGCAGCAACAAAAACCCAACACTACCAGAAACAAAACAAAACAAAATAAAATAAAATAAAGATAAAGTAATTATTGATAAATATGTACTTATTGCCATTTTGTTTATTGTTTTTGAACTTTTTTTGTAGTTATTGTTCCTTTCTTCTTTGTTTGCTCTCTTCTCTTGAGATTTCATGACTACCTTTAGTATCATCTTTTTTCTTTTATGTGTGCCTTTCTATTATTGGGTGTCGGTGTGTGGTTACCATCAAGTTCATGTATAGCAACCTATATATATATGGGATTATTTTAAGTTGATAATTTCTAAAGTTCAAACACCTTCTAACCAACTTATATGTATACTTCCCTACCTCAGGTTTAATGTTTTTTCCATTATAGTTTACATTTGTTTGTTTTGTGTAACCATTAACTACTTATTTTGAATGAAGATGGTTTTACTACTTTTATCATTTAACTTTATACTAGCTTTATAAGTGATTGATCTATTATTTTACCCTATGTTTTCCTTTACCAGTGAAATTTTTTTCTTTTCATAATTTTATGTATCTAGTTATACCCTCTTCTTTTCTGCTTAGAGAAGTCCCTTTAACATTTCTTGTAAAGCCAGTTCATTGATGCTGAACTCTTTCTTAACCATGCCAGTAAGAGTATTCTTGGGTTGTAGGATTTTTCCCTTTCATCACTCTGAATATATCATGCCACTCCATTCTGGCCTGCAAATTTTCTGTTAAAAAGTCAGCTGATAGTCTTTTGGGAGTTCCCATGTAGGTAATTTTTTGCTTTTCCCTTGCAGTTTTTTTTTTTTTTTTTTTTTCCTTTTTTGCAGTACGCGGGCCTCTCACCGCTGCGGCCTCTCCCGCCGCGGAGCACGGCCTCCGGATGCGCAGGCTCAGCGGCCATGGCCCACGGGCCCAGCCGCCCCGCGGCATGTGGTATCCTCCCGGACCAGGGCACGAACCAGAGTCCCCTGCATCGGCAGGCGGACTCCCAACCACTGCGCCACCAGGGAAGCCCTCCCTTGCAGCTTTTAATATTCTCTCCTTAACTTTAATTTTTTGCCATTTTAATTGTAATGTGTTTTTGTATGGCCATCTTACGGTCCATCTTGTTTGAGACTCTTGTTTGGGACTGCTTCCTGAACCTGGATGCCTGTTTCCTTCCCCAAATTAAGGGAGTTTTCAGCTATTATTTCTTCAAATTAGTTCTCTGCCCAATTCTCTCACCATTCTCCTTCTGACACCCCCATAATGCAAATGTTAGTATATTTGATGTTGTTCCAGAGGTCTCTTTAACTATTCTCTTTTTTAAACATTCTTTTTTTACTTTTTTTCTGTTCAGTTTCAGTGATTTCCACTACCTTGTCTTCAAGCTCACTGATCCATTTCTCTGTATCATCTAATCTACTGTTTTTTTCTAATGTATTTTTTTAAAATTTCAGTTATTGCATGCTTCAATTCTGATTGGTTCTTCTTTATAATTGCTAACTCTCTGTTAAACTCTCACTGTATTCATCCATTCTTCTCTCAGGTTTTTTGAGCATTTTAATCATGATTACCTTGAACATTTATGTGTAAACTGTTTATTTCCAAGCTCTTTATTCTTTATCTGAGATTTTTTTCTTATTCCTTCATTTGGAATCTTCCTTCCTTCATCCTGTCTCTTCATTTTGCCTAATTCTCTGTGTTTATGTCTATGTATTAAGTAGGTTGGTTATGTTTTGTAACCTTGGAGAAGCCACCTTATGTAGCAGACATCTTGTGAGGCACCCAGCACAATTCCCTCTCATGACAGAGCTATATTATCTAGGAATGCCTCCTATGTGAGCTGCATAAGACCACTATTGTGGTGGAGCCAATTACTGTGGGCACGCTGATAGGCAGAGCTGGCTCCCAACTTGCTTTTCTTCCAGGCCCTGCCTTGTACATTGACTGTCAGCCTGCAGATGGGCAGGGCAAGGCCCCAGAATGGCTCAGCCCAATTTTCTGTTCATTTCCTCTCCCAGTAGAGTCATTTGTCAACCTGGCGCTAACTTTTATGATACAAAGAAAGAAAGATCAGTGTAGGCAGGAGAAGGAGAGTGATTTATCAAAAATCAGTTTTGTAATGAACATTTCAGAGCAATGTGAGTTATTTGGAGAAATTTGGGGAAAGGAGCTATTGACTGAAACGTTCTGAGGTAGGGTTCTCTAGAATGAAGCATGAGGAATGTTCCTAGTGGTGGGGTTATAAACTGGAATCTTGGACTATTCTGCTTGCCCAATACTAAAAAAATGAGTCCTCTGTAGATTCTTTTTTTGCTTTGGATTATGTGTCCTTAAATGTTACACATTGTCACACTTAAATTCCATGAGGTCAGCTACAATGAGGCTTACAGTGATTATGAATTCATATATTGAAAAAAATATTTCATGTTTGTGATGATTTTTTCTAAGTCATCTTGCAAAAAAATTCAGTTGTCCAAAAATAGCATGTGCTTTTTAATTTTGGCAGCTGATGTTTTTCCCTAATCCTGGGATTAGAAGTTGTACAGTAACCTCTGGAGAGAGTAACACTATCGCTTTAACCTTAGAAATATTATTTCAAAGGGATGCTTGTGGTCAGGTCTAAACAAGAGCCTTGGTATATTTCTTTGGACCCTTAGTCCATGCAAAAGGACTGACTATGTTAAAGTAGATACTTCTGGATAAAATAAATATGGAAATAGAATTAGAAAAGAAAAAAAGTAATAGGAGAGAGGGAATCACAAATGATGGTGCAGGAGAATGTGAAGCTCACCTCCACCCCACAAACACATCAAAAATACATCTACATGTGGAACAATTCTCATGGGAAAGTAATTGAAAACTGGCAGAACTTCTATACAACCAAAGCTTCAAGAAATATCTCCACATAAATGAGTAGGACAGAAAAAAGGCATCAGGTTGGAACCTGAGCTCCTGGGAGGGATCTGTAAGAAAGAGAAGGTCTGCACGGGTGGACCTTCACTCTGGGGAGTGAGCAGGTTGAGCCACAATCTTGGCTGGGGTCCTGAATGGAGGAGACAAGACACCTTTCCTGCTGGAAAATCCACTGAGAGAGACAGAAGTATTGGAGAAGCATAGACTCTATTTGTGTGGGGTGCACTCATGCTGGCTTGCCACAATCAGAGTGGAGAGAGACTTGCACTGGCAGCTGCTGCCTCTAAACACTTCCCAATCTGAATGGGTTAAAACCTCAACCCCACTCACTCCACACCACAGCCAGGTATGAGATCGGGGCAAAGACTCAGTCTAGCTACACTGAGACAGTCCAGGGTTCCTGGGGTGTGATCTGGGTGGACCATGGAGGACATTGTCAGTGTGCACATGGTGCAGTGAGTGGGACCACAGTAACCTTGTCAGTGCTTGCACTGGATGGTGCCACAAGAGCATGCAGTAGCTGAGCACTGAATCTTGGACAATAGGTCCTAGGAGAGGACCCATCTAACTATGCAGAGACAGCCTGGGGAGAGAGGGGTGTGGTCAGGGTCAGTTGGCAAGAGCGATTACAGCAAACTCGACTACACAGTAGTTCTGTCCCAGCAAGAGCACCCTGAGTCTGCCCTTTCCACACTACAGCTTAGCACACACAGCCCAGGGAGAAGACTGTCACAGAGGCAGGCAAAATCTCAGAGGAGAGTGGAGTCACTTCAATTCCTACAGCCACAACACCTTGACTGTCAGCCCCAGCCTACTCCTAGAAATCACAACCCTGCACTAGATCTGGGACGACCACAGCAGAGAAACAGGAATGACCATGGGCTTCTTCTGAGTGGAACTAGGGACACCTACCAGGCAGCACACAGGTCCTCTGTGATCACACAGTCCTCAAGTGATTCAGTAATCACCTCCTTTGGGGTAGGGCATGAATTCAAAGCAAAGGAGGCTAATTGAACACAATCCTCAGGTTTCTAATCCAACAATTGTAGAGCAGACTCAGACCATGACAGGGTGGTGACAGGCACAAAGCAGAGAGGAATTCTCACATCCTGCACAGTATCTAGATATGCCAACAGCAACCACACCTCCTATCAAGAGGACAATGGTGAGAAAACCCTGAGTAACAACCTAGCTGACATCCATATCAAAAACAATCCTTGCACAAAAAACATGGGACACAGTCTACACAGGGACGCTCCAACATAAAAATACCCCTGGGCTTCCCTAGTGGCACAGTCATTGATAGTCTGCCTGCCGATGCAGGGGACACGAGTTTGTGCCCCGGTCCTTGAAGATCCCACATGTTGCAGAGCAGCTGGGTCCATGAGCCGTGGCCACTGAGCCTGCACGTCCAGAGCCTGTGCTCCGCAATGGGAGAAGCCACAGCAGTGAGAGGCCCGCATACTGAAAAACAAAACAAAACAAAACAAAACATCAGGACCACAATAAACAATTGTTTCTCCTGAATTCATAGAGATGTAGAAAGTTAAGTAAAATGAAAAAGGAGGAGAACTAGTCCCAACTAAAAGAACAAGAGAAATTCCATGAAAGAACAAATAGAGAAATAGAGCTCACCAGTCTACTAGATGCTGAGTTCAAAATGGAGGTAATAAAAATGCTAACTGAATAAAGAAAGATTATCAATAGAAATGCAGATCACGGTAACAAGAAACTAGAAACTATAAAGATGAACCAATCAAAAATAGGCAATTCAATTGCTGAGATAAAAAAAAATCTAGAAACAATGAGTAGCAGACTAAATGAATAAGTGATCTGGAAGATAGAATAATGGAAATCATCCAATCAGAACAGCAGAGAGAAAGGCAAATTTTAAAAATTAAAACAACATATGAGATCTATGGAGTAATATAAAATGTGCCAACCTATGCATAATAGGGGTTCCATAAGGAGAAGAGAGAGAAGGGGATCAGAAAAGTATTTGAAAACATTATGGCTGAAAACTTCCTGAAACTAAAGTAGGTACAGGAAGTACAGAGGGTTTCAAACAAGATAAATCCAAACAGATCAACACCAAGACACGTCATAATTAAAACAGCAAAAGTTAAAGATAAAAAGAGGATTCTAAAAACATCAAGAGGCAAAACAAAAGTCAGCAACAAGAGCATCCCCATAAGGCTATCAGCTAATTTTTCTGCAGAAACTTTGCAGGCCAGAAGAAGCCTGATATATTCAAGGCATGAAGGGAGAAGGGAGAGAAAGGAGAGGCATGATATATTCAAAGTCCTGAAAGGGAAAAACATACAGCCTAGGATGCTCTACCCAGCAGTTTATGAATTACAATAGAAGGAGAGATAATATCTCAGGCAAGCAAAATCTAAGAGTTGAGCAATACTGAACCTACCCTAAAAGAAATATTAAAAGGTCTTCTCTAAATAAAAAGAAGTAAGAATCTACAGGAAAGGGAAAAATCACAGTAGGAAAGGCAAATATATAAAAGAATTGAATATCACTTAAGCCAATATGTAGATCTGAAAAAAATTTTAATGGTAAAAGTGATTATAACTAAAATAAACAGTAAAAGGATAAACATGAAGATATAAGATAGCACATTAAAATCACAAAATGTGAGGAAGGGGAGAATAAAAAGGTACGTCTTTTAGAATGTGTTTGGACTTGAATAACTATCAGTTTAAAGCAGTAGATACAGTCATTGGTCAACATACTTGTACTCCATGATAACCAAAACTCAAAAACATATAATGGATTAAAAAAAAAAAGAAAGAAAAGGAAAGGAACTCAAGCATACTACAAAAGAAAATTGTCAAACCACAAAGAGACAAATAAAAAGAAGACATGAACAAAGAAGAACTACAAAAAAATGGAAATAAGTACATACCTATCAATAATTGCTTTAAATGTCAATGGATTAAATGGTCTGATCAAAAGTCATAGAGTGAAAGACTGGATAAAAAACAAGAACCTACAATATTTTCCCTATAAGAGACTACTCTGGGGTGAAAGACACACACAGACTGAAAGTGAGGGGATGGAAAAAGATATATCATGCAAATGAAAATGACAAGAAGGTATTAGTAGCAATACTCATATCAGACAAAATAGACATTAAAACAAAGGTTATATGAAAAAACAAAGAAGGGCATTATATAACAAAAAAGGATCAATACAAGAAGAAAATATTGCAATCATTAATGTATATGCACCTAATATAGAAAAACCTAAATACACAAAACAAATACCAACAGATATAAGGGGAGAAACTGACAATAATACCATAAGAGGTAGGAGACTTTAACACCACATTGACATCAATGGACATATCATACAGACAGAAAATTATTGAGGCAACAGAAGTCCTAAATGACACAATAAGCTATTTGGACTTAATTAATATCTACAGGGTACTACATCTAAAAAAAACCCAGAATACACATCCTTATCAAGCATGCATGGAACATTCTCCAGGATAAAACACATACTAGGTTACAAAAAAGCCTCAACAAATTTAAGAGGATAAAAATTATTCCAGGTATCTTTTCTGATCACAATGGTGTGAAAAAAGATATCAACCACAGAAACAAAAATGGAAGAAGAATGAACAAATGGAGACAAACAACTTGCTACTAAAAAACAATGGGTCAATGATGAAATCAAAGTAGAAATCAGAAAATATCTTGACACAAACGAAAATGAAATCACAACCTTACAAAATCTATGAGATGCAGCAAAATCAGTTCTAAGAGGGAAGTTCATACAGGCCTTCCTAAGAAACAAGAAAAATCTTAAATAAACAACCTAAGCTATCACCTAAGACAATTAGAAAAAGTAGAACAAACAAATCCCAAAGTTAGCAGAAATAAAGAAATAACAAAGATCAGAGAGGAAATAAATAAAATAGAGATCCACAAAAAAGTAGAAAAGATTGATAAAACCAAGAATTGGTTTTAAAAAATATGAACAAAATCTACAAACTTCTAGGCTGACCAAGAAGAAAAGAATGAGGGCCCAAATTTAAAAAAAAAAAAAAAAAAGGAAAGGGGAGAAATAACAACTTATACCACAATAATACAAAACAAACAAACATAAGATAATACTATGAACAGTTACATGCCGACAAATTGGACATCAAGAAGAAATAGATAAATTTCTAGAAACATACAGTCTGCCAAGGCTGAGACAAGAAGAAACAAATAAGCTGAACAGACTAATCACTAGAAGTGAAATATGGAATGTGTAATTTAAAAAAAGTGGGAATTCCTTGGCAGTCCAGTGGTTAGGACTCTGCAATTTCACTGTCAAGGACATGGGTTCAATCTCTGGTTGGGGAACTAAGATTCCATAACCCACATGGTATGGCCAAAATAAACAAACAAATAAATAACAACAACAAAACTCACTGTAAACAAAAGTCCAGGACCAGATGACTTCACTGGGGAATTCTGCCAAATATACAAAGAAGAACTTATATCCATCCTCCTTAAAGTATTCCAAAAAATTGAAGGGAAGAGACCACTCTTAAATTCATTCTATGAAGCCACCATCACCCTGATACCAAAACCAGACAAAGCCACTACACAAAAAGAAAATTATAGGCAAACATCTTTGATGAATATAGATGCAAAAATCCTCAACAAAATATTAGCAAACCAAATGCAACAATACATAAAAAGAATCATACATTATGATCAAGTTGGATTTGTTTCAGGGTCCCAAGGATGATTCAACACAGGCAAATTAATCAATGTGTTACACCACATTAAGAAAAGGAAAGACAAAACCCACAAGATCATCTCAATAGATACAGAAAAAGCATTTGCCAAATTCAACATCCATTTATGATAAAAATTCTCATCAAAGTGGGTATAGAGGGAATATATATAAAACTAATAAAGATCATTAACAGCAAATCCACAGCCAACTTAATAATCAAAAGTGAAAAGCTGAAAGCCTTCCCACGAAATTCAGGAATAAGACAATGATGCCCACTCTCACTGTTTCTATTTAATATAGTATTACAATTCTTAGCCACAACAATTAGACAAGGAAAAGAAATAAAAATATCCAAATTTGAAGGGAAGAGTTAAAAGTATCACTCTTTGCAAATGACGTGATACTGTATACAGAAAATCCTAAAGTCTCCACACAAAAACTATTAGAACTAATAAATAAATTCAGGAAGGTAGAAGGATACAAGATTAATGTACAGAAATCTGTTGCATTTCTTTTCACTAACGATGAAATATTGATAAGAGAAAGTAAAAAACGAACCATGTAAAATAATATCAAAAGAAAAAAAAAAACCTAGGAATAAAGTTAACCAAGGTGGTGAAAGTTCTATATGCTGAAAAGTATAAAACACTGATGAATAAAACTGAAGATGATACAAAGAAATGGAAAGAGAGGCCATGCTCTTGAATTGGAAGAATTAATATTGTTAAAATGGCCATACTACCTAAAGTAATATATAGATTTAATTCAATCACTAACAAAACACTTATGACATCTTTCACAGAACTAGAACAAGTAATCCTAAAATTTATATGGAACCACAAAATACACATACTTACCAAAGTAATCCTGAGGAAAAAGAACAAGGCTGGAGGTATCAATCGTTCAGAATTATGACTATACTACAAAGTTACAGTAAGCAAAACAGTGTGGTATTGGCACTAAAATACACATACAGATCAATGGAACAGAATAGAGAGCCCAATAAAAACCCCATGCACCTACAGTCAAATAATCTATGACAAAGTAGGCAAGAATATACAATGAAGAAAAGAGTCTCTTTGACAAGTGGTTTTGGGAATGGACAGCTATGTGTAACACAATGAAATGAGAACAATCCCTCATACCATATAAAAAACAAAAACTCAAAATAGTTTAAAGACCTAAAATAAGGCATTCCTTATTTTAGAAAAGAATTCCTAGAAGAGAACATAGGTAAAACATTTTTAGACATAAAATTGTAGCAATATTTTCTTAGTCTCTCAAGGCAAAAGAAATAAAAGCAGAGGCTGTGTTTTCTCTACTGAATTTTCTTGCCTACTGTGTCGTAGATTAGGTGACCAAGGGGTGTGGGTTTATCTCTGGGCTTTATATCCTGTTCCACTGATCTATATTTCTATTTTTGTGCCAATACCATACTGTCTTGATTACTGTAGCTTGGTAGTGTAGTCTGAAGTCAGGGAGCATGATTTCTCTAGATCCGTTTTCCTTTCTCAAAATTGCTTTGGCTATTTGTGGTCTTTTGTGTTTCCATACAAATTGTAAAGTTTTTTGTTCTAGTTCTATGAAAAATGCCATTGGTAATTTTTTAGGGATTGCATTGAATCTGTAGATTGCTTTAGGTAGTATAGTCATTTGCACAATATTAATTCTTCCAATCCAAGAACATGGTACATCTCTCCATCTGTTTGTGTTCTGTCTTTGATTTCTTTCATCAGTGCCTTATAGTTTTCGGCATACAGGTCTTTTGCCTCCTTAGGTAGGTTTAATCCTAGGTATTTTTTTCTTTTTGTTGTAATGGTGAATGGGATTGTTTCCTTAATTTCTCTTTCTGATCTTTTGTTGTTAGTGTATAGGAATGCAAGAGAGTTCTGTGTATTAATTTTGTATCCTGCAACTGTATCAAATTCATTCATTAGCTCTAGTAGTTTTCTGATGCAATCTTTAGGATCTTCTATGTATAGTATCATGCCATCTGCAAACAGTGACAGTTTTACTTCTTCTTTTCCAATCTGTATTCATTTTATTTCTTTTTATTCTCTGATTTCCATGGCTAGGGATTCCAAAACTCTGTTGAATAAAGTGGTGAAAGTGGAATCCTTGTCTTGTTCCTGATATTAGAGGAAATGCTTTCAGTTTTCCACCATTGAGTATAATGTTTGGTGTGGGTTTGTCATATATATAAGTTGTGCTGGGAAAACTGGATAGCTGCACGTAAAAGAATGAAATTAGAACACACCCTAGCACCATACACAAAAATAAACTCAAAATGTAGTAAAGACCTAAATGTAAGGTCAGACACTATAAATCTCTAGGAAGAAAACATAGGTAGAAGACTCTTTGACATAAATTGCAAGATGACCTAATAGCAAGATGTATTTTGACCCACCTGCTAGAGTATTGAAAATAAAACCAAAACTAAACAAATGGGATCTAAGCTTTTAACTTAAAATTTTTTGCACAACAAATGAAACCATAAAAAAGACAAAAAGACAACACTCAGAATGGGAGAAAATATTTGCAAATGAAGCAACTGATAAAGGATTAATCTCCAAAATATGCAAACAGCTCATGCAGCTCAATACAAAAAAAAAAAAAAAAAAAACAAACCAAACAACCCAATCAAAAAATGGGCAGAAGACCTAAATAGACATTTCTCCAGAGAAAACATACAGATGGTCTAGAGGCACACGAAAAGATGCTCAATGTCACTAATTATTAGAGAAATACAAATAAAAACTACAATGAGTTATCACTTCACACCGGTCAGAATGGCCATCATCAAAAAATCTACAAACAATAAACGCTGGAGAGGGTGTGGAGAAAAGGGAACCCTGTTGCATTGTTGGTGGGAACGTAAATTGATACAACCACTATGGAAAACTGTATGGAGGTTCCTTAAAATCTAAAATTAGAACTACCATATGACCCAGCAATCCCACTTCTGGACACATACCCAGAGAAAACCAAAATTCAAAAAGATACATGCACCTCAATGTTCATTGCAACACTATTTACAATAGCCAGGACATGGAAGCAACCTAAATGTCCATCAACAGAGGAATGGATAAAGAAGATGTTGTACATATATATAATGGAATATTGCTCAGCCATTAAAAGAAACAAAACTGGGTCATTTGTAAAGACGTGGATGGACCTAGTGACTGTCATACAGAGTGAAGTAAGTCAGAAAGAGAAAAACAAATATTGTATACCAACGTATATATGTGGAATCTAAAAAAAATGGTATAGATGATCTTATTTGCAAAGCAGAAATAGAGGCACAGACGTAAAGAAAAAGCATATGGATACCGGGGGGGGGGGGGATGGGATGAATTAGGATATGGGGATTGACGTATATACATTATTGATACTATGTATAAAATAGATAACTAATGAGAACATAAAAATAAATAAGTAAACAAAATCCATTACAAAAAAAAAGAATTGAAAGTAAAAAATAAAAAGAATTAAAAGCAAAAAATATTTTTGTTTAATTGAGACTGAATCAAATTAAAAAGCATTTGCACAGCAAAGGAAGCCATCAACAACACAAAAAGACCACTTACAGAATGGGAGAAAATATCTGTAAATGATGCAGCCCACAGGGTTTAATATCCAAAATATACAAACAGCTCACATAACTCAATATATTTAAAAAAACAAAACAAAAAAATTAGGCAGAAGACCTAAACAGATATTTTTACAAACAAGACATACCAATTGCCAACAAGCACATGAAATGATCTTCAACATTGGTAACTATTAGCGATATACAAATCATAACCATAATGAGATATCATCTCCCACCAATCAGAATGGCTATCATCAAAATGTCTGCAAATATTAAATGCTGGAGAGGGTGTGGAGAAAAGGGAACCCTCCTATACTGTTGGTGGAATTGTGAATTGGTGCAGTCATTCTGGAAAATAGTATGGAGGTTCCTCAAAAAACTAGAGTTTATATGATCCAGTAATTCTACTCCTGAGTATATATCCAGAAAAAAAAAAATGAAAAGAATGAAAGCCCTAATTCAAACAAGATACACATACCACTATGTTCATATCAGTACTATTTATAAAGCCAAGTCATGGAAACAACCGAATTGTCCATCAACAGGCAATTGTCTTAAAATATGGTGTGTGTGTTTGTATATATATATATATATTTATTTATTTATATATCTGCAGTGGAATATTAGCTATAAGAAAGAATAAAATATTGCCATTTATAGCAATATGGATGGACCTGAAGAATATTATAGTTAGAGAAAGACAAATACAATATGATATCATTTATATGTGGAATCTAAAAAATAATATAAATAAATATATGTACAAAACAAAAAAAGGCACACATACATAAAAAACTTACAGTTACCGAGAGAGGGAGTGGAGGAGGGGCACATTAGAAGTATGAGATTAACAGATACAAAGTACTATACATAAAAGAGACAAGCAACAAGAATTTACTGTTTGGCACAGGGATTTATATTCAATATCTTATAATAGCCTAAAATGGAATATAATTAGAAAAAATAGCTGAATCACTATGCTATACACTTGAAACTAACACAATTTTGTAATTCAACTATATTTCAATTTTTAAAAAAGTAAAAAAAGAGAAACTGCAATGTAGTTTGACTCTCTCAGGCTTCCCCCTTTGAAATTATCACTAATATGTGCACTAAAAGAAAACCTTTTGGGCTTCCCTGGTGGCACAGTGGTTGAGAGTCCGCCTGCCAATGCAGGGGACACGGGTTCGTGCCCCGGTCTGGGAAGATCCCACATGCTGCGGAGCGGCTGGCCCTGTGAGCCGTGGCCGCTGAGCCTGCGCGTCCGGAGCCTGTGCTCCGCAACGGGAGAGACCACAACAGTGAGAGGCCCGCGTACCACAAAAAAAAAAAAAAAAAAAGAAAGAAAGAAAGAAAACCGTTTATCCAAGGATCTATAGTGAACGCTGTACTTTCTTACAGTTATTAAAGTAATATTTGCTATTCTCATATTGGTGTGTTCAGAAATATTTGCCCATTTCTAGACTTTCATTTGTAACCCTACCATGCCTGAGAACAGCCATCTGGAAGGGTTCTTATTAATTATGAAGACCCAGGTTCCTGTTTGACATTGCTCACAGGGATGTTTGTTGTGACTAATTACTCCTTTGACATTTTGCACCGTATGAAATAGTGATTCACTTCCTTCTTGTTAGAGAATGTTTGCCAAGCGTTTCTCTATGAAGTTTCTGATTCCCAGCTCATTCATTCAAAAATTATATATGTACTAAATTTTGGTTCTGAGAAGATGTCCCTCCAGAAGACCACTAAGATTCTTAGAAACCATACTGCCCAATTATAAGTGTCTGCAAGTCATGTCCTTACACCTTTTTGTGCTCTTAACAAAGGTTTACAATCACACTTTTGGGTTTTTACAATCACAGTTTTGGGTCATCTTTATCTGGAAAACATGTTTTTCTAATAGCACCCTGGATTTAATCTCTGCCCTGATGCCCTTTCTTACTTTGAAAATATTTTGTTAGAAGAGACGAAATAAAACAGTTTTATTTTCTAACTCACAAATTTTGACTCCTTTATATTGTCTTTAAATTCCTCATAATGAGTGAATAATTACTTCTTTATATAATTTCTCTCTGTCTGTACCTAATGATTAGCAAATAAAAGAAACCAGCTGACACTTTTGACATTCTGTCTGGAAATTTCCTCAGCCAGATTCATCATTTTGTTAGATGAAATTTCTATTTTTCATATTACCTCAGGTGACAGTTTTGCTGTACTTTCTACCACTATGCAATAAGGAATGTTCAAGATGGCTTCTTCACTCACATGTTAGGCACCTGAGCTGGATGGCTGGAATAGCACAGATTGGTTGAGCTTCTTTTCCTCTTCCTTATGGTTTTTCCACAAGGGGAAGTTTGACTTCCTCATACCGCAGTAAGTCAGGCTTATGTGACAACTGTTTTTCCCTAGTGAAAATATTTCAAGAGACAGGAACTGGAAGCTACCAGTTTCTTGAGGCCTGGGCCTAGAAACTGCCACAGAATCATTTCGAGTATGTTTTTACTTGTCAATGCAGAGAACCCACCCTGTTTTGAGAGAAGGGAACATAGACCTCTCAGAGTTTCAAGTGTCAAAGAATTTGCAGCGATCTCTAATCTACCATATTTAAACTATGCTCTCCCTTCTTCACTTCACTGAGTTTCAGAGGCCTGTATCCATCAATGTAATCATCAGTTCCAGTGATTGTCTCAAAAGCAGCTGGTCATGTCAAAAATCAAACTTACTCTTTCTCTGGTGTTTCCAGGGGCAGTGAAGGGCTCTGTCACTTACTAAACACCTGCAGATGACCTTTGACACTTCTCACACACATTTTATGCAATGCATCACCAAGTCCTTATGACTTTACCTTATACTATGACTTTGTTATTTTTAATCTATTAAGAATCCATTCTAGAACTTGATTTTCTTGTTAATGATTTATCATTCAGATGTAAAAGAAGTGTGAAAAATTAACTTTCCCCCTGTCAGAATTGCCTATTTCTTATTTACAAATCCAAATTCAGCAAGGATCTACATATTCCTCCCTCCCCGCTTTAGTTAAAAGCTGTACAATTTAAATTAATGTCATCGTTTGGACATTGAAAATATACTTTGTAATAGTTTACATAAAGCTTTAAGATATATGACTTTGCCAGTTTCAGAAGGTGTGCTTTCTGACTCTGAACTGTACCATTGAAGTTATGTGATTTTAAGGCATGACCTCAATTTAACTCTTTATTTAGTTAATTTCTTTCATTACTTTGTTATTCAGCTCAATTTTTTCCCCTTTGGTCTTAGGAATGCATTGAACTAAACTTACTTCTGGTAATGGAGGGGAGATGAACCACCTTATACTTAACTTTAATCTCCCTTCCTTTTCCCAAATACATTTATTATCAAGTTGAGGTCTAATTTTTGATCTCTGATCTAGGCTTTCCTCTATCATGGATATGCACTGCCTTCTAACTCTTATGGAGCAGGAATATCTTATCTGCTATTAGGCTTGACAAATCCTTAATATACCAGTTCACAAAATGGAACTTTCTAAGTTTGAAAGAAATTAAATACTAAGCATGCACATGCAAGTGTGTCTGTGTACATATACATACACAAACATAAAATTGGCTTAGGATATTAAAAAGCCTCATTTATTTGTTGTTTAAATTTATAAAATACTATAGACTCATCACAAAAATAATAATTACCACTATCAAGTGCTTATTTTGTGTCAAAAACTCACACAATATTGCAATATCTTTATTATGCTGCTATTTTTACAAATGGAAAAAAAACTTATTCTCAGCCTTTAAACAACTTTTACAGGTCACATTGTAAATAGTGATCTAGGAAGGTCTTTATGGTGGAGCTCTTTTCACTATACAACACAGAGTCCCATAAAATCATAGAGCATTGTTTGTGTTTCTGTCATACATATCTCACAATCTGCCATGTACTTAAGTTATTTGTACACATGCTACAAAATTCTACTGCATTTTGTAGTTTAATAGCTTTTTCACCCTGGAAAAGTTACTTAAATTCCCTGTTCCTCACTTCCCACATATGTAAAATGAAGGGGCTGAGCTAAAAGGTCTCTTTGGGTTCCAGTGTTCTACAATTTCTGTGACTGTGAGCTCCTTTGAATAAAGTATATATTCATCTTGTATTACCTACAAAATATAGTCAAATGCGTTGTACCTAGTATCTACTCTATAAATGTCTATTGAATGAAGTGGGTCAGTCTTATAATGTTTTAATAATTAGCATTTAGAGTTAGAAATCCTATAAATAAATTCATTTATTTTCATCACTTGTTCAGTTGAACAAATACAGCCTATTAGGTACATTATTGTAAAAAGAAATAAATCATAATCTCTGCCCTCAAAGAGCTTCCATTTTAAAATATAGTTTTGATTATTTTTACACATAATAACTCATATGAATTTCATAAAAAATTATTCAAGGAAGATTTTATTACCATTATTTTAATATAAAATATGAGAAAACTAAGGCCTGGAAAGATTAATTGATTAGCCTATGATAACATAAGTAGTGAACAAAGAGGCCTGAATTTGTACTCTCGGTATTTGATTCAAAGTCCAACAGTCTTTCCAGTGTAATTTTATGTTCTCTAATATTTCGATGATCATGAAAGAAACAGTTTGACTGAAATAAGCACAGTGGGCTGAGGAATGGGAAACAACCATACTTAGGGGAATGCAAAACAGAATAAATTACAGTCAGGGAAGGCTCAGAATGACAATAAAATAGTGTCAGGAAGAATGAGATGGTAGGAGTTCCAAGACAAAATACCAGTCACCAATTTGACAAGGGAGACTGTTAATAATTCTTGGACTACTGATGATACACAATGATGATCACAGATCTAAAGAGGAAGTGAATGTTTGAAAAAAAATAATATTCAGACATCTGAAAGGTTAGAGTTATAGAAATCATTAGAAAAGTTAGCCAGTGAGTTTGAGATTTCTTCAAAGGTGAGTGGAAATATAAGAGATGAACCCTGAGGATATTATGCTTAGTGAAATAAGCCAGTAACACAGAAGGAAAAATACTGCATGATTCTACTAATATGAGGTATCATAGAAGTATTTATTTATTTAGCATTTATATAGTATTTCTATGAGTCAGATTTATAGAAAGAGAGAGTAGAATGATGGTTGCCAGGGGCTGCAGGGAGATGGAAGTAAATACTTGCTACTCAATGAGTAAAAAAAAATTCAGTTTTGCAAGATTAATAAGTTCTAGGGGTCTTCTATACAACATTATGCCTATAGTTATTAATATTGTATTGTACACAAAATTTTGTTAAAAGGATGCATCTTATGCTAAGTGTTCATACTATAATAAAACTATGTTAGAGTGAATATAAGGTAAGTAAATTATGTAATATAAATTTATTTGTTTAGGATGTTTTCAGTAATTTTCTCTAAAGTTTAAACCCAAATTATTTAAAATTTCTTGTTCATCTAAAGTCATGCTGAGATTTGGACACACACAGAAAAGAACAAAGAGGTGAAGAGTAAAGGAGGAAAAAGTCAGCACAAAATTTTCACTTGAATAAGGTGGTCAGCTCTCAGTAAATCAAGAGAAACAGTGCAGCAAAAGACCTGGGAATGGTTAGGAAGAAACAACAAAAAGAATGGAATTTGACAGTGGAGCAAGTTCTTTACTGAGACAGCTGTGCCTTTTATTTTTCCCACTTGATGGCTAGATTTATTTGATCTGCATACATCAGAAGGAAAAGGAAGTACAGAGATAAGAACAGTTCTTAACCCCATATCTTAATAATAACCAATTTTCAAACAAAAGTTCTCAGAGAACCAATATCATATCTCCTACACTTGTTTTGTTCTTAGCCAATAGGATACTCTAGTGATCACAGGAAAAAAAATTTTTTTCTTCTGGAGTCATATGAAAATAGAAGGGTTTCTCCTTTATGTAGAATAATGATGAGGAATGATGCTATGTAAGGGCAGGAAGTAAAGATGATTCTTCTTTAAATTCCTGAATACATTTATCCTTCTGTGATTTGAAAGTGAAACTTAATAGGTGAAGAAAATGAAAAAACACTTGATTTGTTTCATACCTATTTACTTGAATCTATACTTTGAGAATAAATAAATTTTCCCAAAGAGGGAGATAAATCTATTCAATCACCATGCTGATAAATCTATTCAATCACCATAAATTAATAAAAATCCTCTTTTGATATTACTCACTACTTGATTCTATTGAAATTAAGTTTTTAAAAAAGAATACATAATAAGACAATTCCCAGTCAATGACAACTATTACTCGACTTCTTCCCTATTTTCCTCCACACCTGAAAGTTTGTAAATTACCACTAACTTAAAACCTACTTTGAGAGTTCTAGTAAAAGACCACTCAACATTAACTATAAAAATAAGTATGGGACCATTTGAGAGGAATTTAAAAGAAAATTATATTGGTCTTATTAAGAATCAGAAGATAGTTTAATGAGAATGAGTTAGCAGACATAAAAAGAAATTTTAAAATGCTTCCAGCTCTCCTTTCCATCTCTTTTTAGCTGGATTTTTTTCTGTGTTACTCTGTTTTGAGGACAACTCAGAATTTATGGGCTCTAGGCAAAATTTTAGCTGTGTGTTTAGTGAGCTGGAGAAAAAGAAAGGAATGTTAGAAATGGTAAGAAGAAAAAACATTTTTTCCAAGTATATCCATGTTCCTTTAAAGATACTGACAGAGTTATCTTTGCAGAGAAAATTATAAAAAAGTCAAAGACTTATTTTGTATAAGCCTGAGATATATAGCCTTACTACATAAATAACCTGGGCTTATTACTAACATAACTCAGTCACAGACCAGGTTTAACATTTTAAAGTAACAACAGTGTATTATCTGTGTTGAATATCACTGTTCTTCAATTACTTCTATGGATTTTTTCTTGAGTTTTTATTTGTTTGTTTTGTTTTTGTCAGCAAGGTTAGAAAAAATAGACCTAACTAGTTCTAAGTCTGTTATTGACTTAGCACTGATTTTTATTTTGTTATTTAAAATTTTCATGTTTTAGCTTCCACATTTATAAAAGTGAAAAAATTGATGTCATTTTATTGTACAAGGATTGCAAAAACACTTAAAATGTCCTGCACCAAATAAGATATCTGAGCAAATAGATATATGAACATAAATAATACTGCTAACAATTATTCAGACCAAATGTCATTTGAAAATATGACTTATATGAAGGAGGAAAATTGTAACTCCATTTAGTTGATGTTAGAAGGATCAAAATTGACAGGATATCATCTTGCCTGGTCCACAAATTTTCAATGTAATTGTGAATTTTAAGAATATCTTTTATTCTATGAGGCCCACATTACCATAAGACTGAAACAAAGACATTACAAGAAAAGATAATTACATATCAATATCTCTTATGAATATGAACACAAAAATCCTCAATTAGATTTTAGCAAATTGAATCCAACAATGTATAAAAAGAATTATACACCACAACTGAGAGTTATCCTAGATATGCAAGACTTGTTGAACATTAAAAAAATCAATTAATGCAATTAATCACGTTAACAGACTAAGAAAAAAAAGAAAAATTACATGATCATATCAATAGATGCAGAAAAAAGCATTTGACAAAATCCAATACTCATTCATGATAGCTCTCAGTGAAATAAGAATACATGGAACGCTCTCAATTTGATAAAGACAATCTACAAAATATCTACAGCTAACATCATACATAATGGTGAGAAACCTGAAGCTTTCCCACTAAGATCAGGTACAAGGAAAAGATAACTCCTCTCACCATCCCTTTTCAACTTTGTACTGGAAGTCCTCGTTAATGCAATGAGGCAACAAAAGATAATAAAAGCTATACAGATTGGGAAGAAAGATGAAAAACTGTCTTTGTTCACAGATGACATGATCATCTATGTAGAAGATCTAAGAGAATCAGCAAGATATCTCCTGGAACTAATAAGCAATTAGAGCAATGTTTCAGGATTCAAGTTTAATATACAAAATTCAATTGTTTTCCTCTATGCTAACAACGAAAAAGTGGAATTTAAAAGTAACAAACACAGTACTATTTACATTAGCACCCTGAAAATGAAATACTTAGGCATAAATATAACAAAATGTGTGCAATATCTATATGAGGAAAACCACAATTCTGATGAATAAAATGAAAAAGGAGAAATATCTCATTTTCATGAATATGAAGTCTCAATGTTGTCAAGGTGTCAGTTCTTCCAAACTTGATCTATAGACTCTAAGGTAAACTATGGACTTTGGATGAAGATGATGTGTCAATGTAGGTTCAACCTTGGTTAAAAAAAAGTACCATTCTTGTACATGATGGAGGTTATGCATGTATGGGGGCAAGGCATATATGGGAAATCTCTGTATTTCTCTCTCTGTTTTGTTGTACACAAAAAACTACTTGACTTCATTTCCATGGTAACTCAAAGTGCCAGAAAACATCTTTGGTCTTATCAGATTATGATTATAGTTTTTGTTTCTATTTGTAACTGTTGTTTATTTTGGGCTGGTGTTTACTGGTAATTATTTTTAAAAAATTACCACTTCTGTTCTGGCTCTTCTCGTTACCATGGAGTAAAATAAGAAATATGTGAGCAGCCTGGCTTAATACTATGTTTTGCTTTATTTTGACCATAATACATTCATTATGCAAAGCAAAAATAGCATTTAAAACTTGTTGCTCTATACATTTTCTTACTGTACATTCTGCATAAACTGGATCATTTTTTCAATAAGGAAATTTGTCTGCCTGAGTTTTAAATACATAAAGAAATTTGATTTAATTAAATGTGTGACTCACCATTCTGCATTTATAAATGCCCACCTTTTCAAACACTGAAAGCATCAAAGATGTTCTTTCCCCACAGAAGGACAATAAATTATGAAATGTGCACTGATGTTACAAAATAAATAAAAATTAGAATTCAAGTATCATTTATTAGTGAAATCATGAGAATGTATAGGAAAATATGTATATGAGAATTTCTACTATAAATTATTATGTCACAAGATTCTTATGTTCATTACAGACCAATACAAAAATAAATAATTAAACTATTCATACAACTTGCTTTCATTTAAAATTTATTCATTTTATGTTCATAAAGAAACATCAAAATATGTTCATAAAAACAAAAAAATCACAATAATTACTCAGTATTCTCATTTTGGTTATCTTTTTAAAATAATCTTGCATTTTGTCTTAATTTGAAGCTTAAGTCTTCAAAAGAGCTTTAGTCTCAATTTTATAATAATATGTAACTATTACAGCTGTCTCACTTAAGTGACAAGTTACTTCCTTTATTGAATACTCATAAAAGCTTGTTATTAAAGCCAAGAGAAATCTTGCTATCTCTATTACGTGTGATGATACAAAGGAGCTTTATCATCTGGTTTATAGTAGAAACAAAGTAGAATGTTTCCACCTCATATATATTTTAAATAACTTGTACAGAACAAAAAAGAATGTCAGTTTCTGAGTCCAGGTAAATCTATTTGTTATATGTAAAGACAGAAAGACAGCTTATTAAAGAGCTGTTAATTTTTTTTTATCATATCTGGATACCTAATCCATATAAATGATCAATCCACATTGTCACCGAATCATAATAGGTTACTTGCATCATGTTTGAAAGAACAAAGTAGGAATTTTGAGGACTGCAACTGAAACGGAATTTTGACAAATTTATTATGTGAAATACTGACTTTAAAAAATGTTAATAAGTTTATTTTTAACTGTCTTATGTTAAGTGTAGGACATTTAAAAAACTATATTCCATGTGTTGATGACTTTTTTCCATTAGATTATTTTGTTCCATGATGTGTTCTAGTGCCCTCTGCTGAAAACTAAGATGAAGTTTCTATTATTTAATATAGAATGGAAAAATGCATTCAAAGTATAATACATTATAACTATTATAGGAAATTGATTATTCTCAGGTCTTGTTGTATAACACAAATAATTCTGGTGCCTCAAGGAGTTTTATTATGAAGGAGGTGGCATTCATCATACAAGAAGCACTTGTCACTATATAATATGTATGTTCTACTTGTTTCTCTCCAAATAAATTATGTCTCCCTGTCAGCCTATGTATTGTTATTCATCTGCAGAAAATTTTCAACTATGTATATTTTTCATAAAATACATAACTACAACTTATCTTTAATTCTTTGCTTACAGAGATCTGGTTTTTTGAGCTCTTATAGTTTTAGTGCCTATCCTCTGAATCCATTAGTATAAATATCTATTTTAATGCATTGTTTTTTCAAAAAAAAATTCTTACTATTTTTATTTTGATTTAATTTGGTCAATTAATTTAATTTGATTATTTAAAAGTAAACTGTGATTTTACATCTAGAAAATAGACATGACATGTACGTATTTTATTTAGTTCTGATTCTAACTAGAAAATGTCTCCAATATCTTAGACTGTAAAGCAAGGATAGAGTTTATGAATATCTGTCACACTAACCACAGAGAGCTCTTGGGAAAGGGGGGAATGACATGTAACTTTTTAAAAGTTAAGCACCTCTCATAAATTATACCATAATACCACAGTATTATCCATTTCCTTTGATAGAGGTAATTCTATATTGTTTTGGATAGCTATCATGAATACCAATCATTATTTTTGAGTATATAGCATTGGTGCTGGACATAAAACAAAGAAAGCAGAAAAAGTACTGATCACATTTTAAATGATCCAATTATTCCCTATACAAATCCTAAATAGCCATGTATAGAAGATAAATAGTAAAATAATTGTCACTGAAAATTTCCACATGGAATATATATATAAACTTCTTTTAATCTATTTAATGTAACATCTAGATTAAAATATTTAAAATATTGTCAAATTATTTCCTTGAATGCTTGTCTTTAAAACCATATTCTTGGGCTTCCCTGGTGGCGCAGTGGTTGGGAGTACGCCTGCTGATGCAGGGGACTCGGGTTCGTGCCCCGGTCCGGGAGGATCCCACATGCCGCGAAGCAGCTACGCCCGTGGGCCATGGCCGCTGGGCCTGCGCGTCCGGAGCCTGGGCTCTGCAGAGGGAGGGGCCACAGCAGTGAGAGGCCCACGTACCGTGAAAAAACAAAAAACAAAAAACAGAAAAAACATATTCTTAATTATAGTCCATATCTTAAACAACCCCTTGTTGCTCTTGTAAAAGCAGAATAATAAACAACAATGTATTCAATTTTTATTAAGACACCACTTATACCTCTTGGTCACATACCACAATAAGCAGTTCTAGATGTTACAAGTTACAATCAGGTTCCTATGTAAACTTTCTCTTTTTGAATTTCATTTACTTGAATGGGGGGACTGGAGAAAATTTCCCCTTAATTCTAATTCAGTAATCCATTATCTTCCAATTTCCTATTTAATCTATGACTATTAGAGCAATATAATTGAAATAGTTAAGAAAAAGTATAGGTACAGTTGGATCCAGCAAAGAAAATAGAAAACATCTATATTTCCACAAAAGAGCTTTAATAGAGAAAAAAGTTTACACAAGTTTTGGAGTATTGAAAGAGCAAAAGGGAAATGTTAATATAACTCAGAGATTAAAACTATAGAGTAGGGTACTACCCCAAAGCTGGTGGAATAAAAGAAAAGATTGGGGATCTCAGAAATTAGAAGCTCAGAGGTAAGGCTTTGTGAAATACGTGCTCAGATTTTTGAAGGAAAGGTGTATCTTGGGTGATACTATTACCTTAAGAGCTTGAAGGAGAATTCTCAGGCATCTGAGGAAGGGGTAGTGGCATCACTGAGCTTTTGCTGTATCCTTGAGGGAACACATGAAAGCAATTCTGGAAGTGCCTGAAGGAGACTGAAAACAGGAGCTAACTGTCCCTCCTGGTGTGAAAGCTGCTGTGCAAGTGGCTGTAAAAGAAGAAAGATCAAAAGCAGGAGGAAAAACCTTCTCCCTGACTGATAACCTATATTGTAAAAATTCTTAATCTTACCTGTTCATTAGAATCACTTAAAAAAAAACCCTGATGCCCAGTCCTCACTTGAAAATAATAAAATATTAATTTGAGGGCATGGAAATTAGGCAGTAATAATCTTCAAATTTCCCCAGATGATTCCAAAATGCAGCTAAGGTTAAGAATCACTGCCCTAGTATCTCCTATTGGCAGAAACTCTTTAGCAAATGAGTCTGGTAATGTAGTTTGCAGTTCTGCTCCAGAACCACAGAAACACAGAACCACAGAGGAGAGTATACAAAGGTGGATTTGGAGCAAAGAGATAATAGTTAATCAATTAGCAAAAATGTAATCAACATTTCTTGGCAATTGAAGCCAAACAAAATTTCAGAAATAGTAATACGTGAAATTTTCCACAATGTGTATCAATGTGTTTAACATATTGTACAGTATCTGTCAGAATGACTCAATTTAAAACTCACATATTCTGTACTATACTATTTGGAAATATATTTTGTTGCCAAATAGTTATATAATGACTCAAACTTACAATACAATCAACAAATATTTTTAAATTATAGAAATCTAGGGCAAAGTCTTTAAGATATTATAATGTGATTGTATTATCTTAACTTCTATCACATATTTCTAAAATTCCATAATCTATCATGCAAATGAGTCTTTTTAAATCTAAAATACTGGCAGTTTTCATAATGAAAAAGAATGTAGATCACTTAGCTCAATGTTTCAAACAATAAACCAGTACAGAAATAAACAAGATAATAATTATTTTAATATTAAACTTTGAAAAGCTTTAAATGACATTATCACTTCCCTACAGATTTTGTGTACTGAACAAGTAAACCCCACATCTACCCGTAGTCCCTGGATATAAATGACTAATATTGCCTTTAGTAAGACATGCTCTAAATTCTACACATACAGAATTAGAATAAGGACAGGCAAAAGATACAAAAAGATTTGACTGTTCCTTAGTTGAATGTATTGATTAATCTTAAGAGGCAATGCATCATTTTTTTTTTTTTTTTGCTGTACGCGGGCCTCTCACTGCTGTGGCCTCTCCCACTGCGGAGCACAGGCTCTGGACGCTCAGGTTCAGCGGCCATGGCTCACAGGCCCAGCCGCTCCGCAGCATGTGGGATCTTCCCAGACCGGGGCACGAACCCGTGTCCCCTGCATCGGCAGGCGGACTCTCAACCACTGCGCCACCAGGGAAGCCCGGCAATGCATCATTTTGAACTGAGGTTGGTCAACCAGGAATCTAGATATCCAGAGTCAGTAAGGTAGATGGAGTTGGCACTTGTAAACATCTTAATTTACTGTCAGACTACCTGATCTCATTGATCTGGATGCATAGGTCCTGGAACCTAATGTTATTAAACATAATATCCTATTTGTAGCCCCTACTACTTGGAACCTTTGTGTATCCCCTGAAATAAAAGTCCCACTGAGAATTTAGCTTCCCCTGTAGTGTTTCTGGTATAATCAATATGCTACTCAAGATGATTAACTAGGAATTATTTGTGTCATTGGAAATTAAAATAAATTAATAAGTTGGCATTCTACACTACACGTTGAAATGTCTTGGTTAGGGTGAGTCATTAAAACAGTCAAGATCAAGGTGCTGAACTTGAAAATCTGTCATATTTTCCTTTGGAGATTCCTAACCTTGCTGATTGCCTTTGTATTCAAATACCTTTACTTATAAAATGACTTGTTTAAAACTTTGATTAATACTTTTTAAAACTATTTTTATGGTGTTCTAGCATTATATGTTATTTCCTTATCTTTTTATTATGTTCTAAACGAACAAGAGGTCAGATACTGTCTTGAACAAATTTGTAATACAGATGGAATTATAATGCAGGAAGAGGTCTCAGAACTTTCCGACTCCCATACCCCTCTGCTCTACATCATCATTTAATGGAGGAGGTGGTAATCTCTCTGATATCATACGTTGTGGTAGACTTTGAATTGGGGTATTTAATTCTACTGATCATTTACTAAAGTGAATATATCTCTTACCAGGTGATCAATAAATTCTTGTTGAGGAAATGGGTGAATGCATGAATAAAGATATCAGGAAATAATGAATAAATAAGATATCCTAAATTCACACAAATATAGAAATTCAGTTCCCATAGAGACAAGATTGATTTAACAAGCTCCTGAATGTTATCATTCTTAAAATTTTAGCAATTCCTGCTTAATCATATATCAAATTACTTTAAAATACATAGCACAGGTTGTTCAATCTAAATACCAAACTAATCTTGCCAGTTTCAGATAAGGCAATATTTCTTGAGCTTTATATAAAATATTATACTTTAGACTTCTGAAATCTTTCAATCGGCTTACCTCCATATAACTCTGAGAAAGTGTACTACATAAGTCAAGGACAAAAGAAATAGTGGTGTTTCCACTCAAAATACATTATAAACTTATTCTTTGATGCATTACTACTACTGAAAGAGTTAAATTCTTGGTATAAATATAGGCACATTAATGTTTAAGAACTTTAAGTCCTCTTCTGAAAGGGAAACACTCCACCAATTTTCCGCTAAAAAAAATGTATAGGAACACATTAGAGGATAGCAATTCACAAAATTTCAGCCTAAGATATTATATTTCATGTCAATTTGGCAATAAAAGAAACATTGTCTGCCATATTTATCATCTATAACAGGTGCTCACTATACTTTAGTTATAAAAAAAATTAACGTTGATTTTTCCTGATTGTTCTTTTTAATATTATATATACTATTTTTACACAGTAAGTTATAGCTTTACACACAAAGGCAGTAATTTCATAAACATTACTAGAATAAATCAATTGAAATGGTGAGGGATAACCCATATTTGTTATTAGTGATGGGCTAGTTTGTATGGACAAGTTCTCTCATAGGAAAAAAAAAAAAAGCTAGTTTATAAAACATTGACAAAACTCCTTTAAAAATTAATGAGCAAGGAGTCAAGATGGCGGAGGAGTAGGATGATGTGGAGTTCATCTCTTCCCACAAATGCATCAAGAATATATCTACAAATGGGACAATTCTCACAGAGCACCAGCTGTACATGAGCAGAGGACCTCAGACACCTAAAAGGACAAGAAGGATCCCCATGTAATCAGGTAGGATGAAAGAAAGAAGAAAGGAAAAGGAAGAGGAGAGGAAGCGGGATGAACCTGTTCTCCTGTGGGGTGAGGTGAGGGAGATGGAGAGGTTCCTGCATCCAGAGAAGCCCCCTCACCATCAGGGAGATCAACTGGGACAGAAGGGGAGTTTTGGGGGGCTATCAGAGGAGAGCACAGCAACGGATCTGTGGCAGGCAGGACAGAGTGAGACCTACACAGATGGTCTATGACATGGCCCTGTGTGCCCCAGACTGAGACTTGTGTTCACCTGTGCAGAGAGGTGCTGAGTGGTGGAACGTGGGGTTTGGAGAGTGAACCCAGAAAGAAGACTGCAGCTGGCTATGAGGAGATAGCCTGTGGGGATGGGAGTGAGGAAATCCACAACTGGGAATGCTTGCAGATGAAACCCAGACTGCCATAGAAGTGAAGTGCCACTGTTGAGTGACGTGCAAGGAGTGGGATCGCCATTGCAGCCTATCTCCCCGTTCGCTGACCCCTGCAGCCACAGGCACTAGAAAGACCTGCCACTGGGGTGGGCTCTCTAATGCTTGCTGTCCCCAGCTCCCCCTCACAACCTGTCCCCACTGGGACTCCCACAACCCCAGCAGCCACCACCTCCTCTGCACCCTGTACCTGCAGCAGTGGGCATAATCATGACCTCTGGCTGCCCCCTTCTCACTGGGGCAGACTCATGTGCTCCCAGGCAGCCTCGGGAGCAGACCCCTGTGGGTGACCCACAGGCAAAGGTGGGACTGAAACAACAACTGAGCCCCAGGGGCCATACAACTAAGGAAGAAAAGCTGAAATCTCTCCTTGCAGCTGCACAACCCACAAATTTACATACCCACAACTGGCTTTGTCAACTCAGAGCCTAAAGAGCATCTGAATGGACAACAACTGCTCCCGCAGCCAAGATGGATCTAGCATTAGCAGCTGTAGACTTTGTGGGCACATACATGTGGAGGTTAGGCCAGGCCAGAGTCTGAGCTGTCCCCATAGCACCCACAGCAGATCCAGATCCACAATTACTGTAATCCTGTGACCTGATATCAGTGGATCTATGCTGGTGGTCTGCTGAAAACAATGTCTGAGAGACACCAGGGCCAATTTGTGGCATACCCACAATCAAGGTGGGGCTGAGAGCAATGACAGCAGTGTAATTTGAGAGAGTGTACAATGGGTGAAAGGTGACACAACAGAGCACACCCACAGGTGAACACCTCCAGAGGAGGAATACTCAGTGGCTTCTCTCACAGTGGGAGTGCTCCAATCCTGGCTACTTCAGAGTGCATCTCAGAAACGCAGCTAAAAAACATATCTGGGGGCCTCTACTCCAAAAACTAGGGAGCACACCCCACCTCTGACAGGTTAATGACAACCACAGAGCAAAGGGGAGGCCCTGCTCAATATCCCTAGCAGGCTCTGGTCACCACAACATCAGTCACACCTCACATCAAGGGGATAATGACCAGCATACACTGAGGAAAGAGGTGGCAGACATCTATACTAAAAACTACCCTCGCACCAAAAAATGTTAAACCCACAATGATACACAGGGATCATTAAACCCACATAAAATAGGCCTCCAAGATTGTCTGAGGGTCTGGCATCAGTAGGAAGGACCCGCAGAGCATTTAGCCCTGAAAGCCAGTGGGGCTTGAGTGCAGAAGTTCCACAGGGCTGGGAGAAACAAAGACTCCATTCTTGAAGGGTGCACAAAAGGTCTCATGTGTACTGGGACCCAGCACAAAGCAGCACCTCCATAGGAACCTGGGATACACTAACTTAGGAGTCTTGAAGGGTCTCCTGGGGAGGTCAGGGTTGACTATAGCTCACTGTGGAGGCAAGGACACTGGTAACAGAAGCCCTAGGGAATCAGAGTGATCTCTCCCGGAGGTCCACATTTCAGCACCAAGATCCAACACCACCCAGTTATATGCAGCCTCCAGTGCTGGAAATCCTCAGGCCAAACAACCACTAAGATAGGAACACAGCCACACCCATCAGGAGACAGGCTGCCTAAAGTCATACTCAGCACACAGCCACCTCAAAACACACTGCTTGACACAGTCTTGAACATCAGAGGGACAAAACCCAGCTCCACCCACCAGTGGACAGACATCAGTCCCTCCTACCAGGAAGCCTGCAAATATCCCTTGACCAACCTCAACCATGAGGGGGAAGACACCAAAAGCAATAGGAACTAAGATACTGTGGCCTATGGAAAGAAGACCACAAATATAGAAAGACAAAATGATATGACAGAGAAATATGTTGCAAAATAAATAAGAAGATTAAAACCTCCCAAGAACAACTAAATGAAGATGAGATAGGTAATTGATCTGAAAAAGAATTCAGGGTAGTGATGATACTAAAGATGATCTTGGAAAAAGAATGGAGGCACAGATCAAGAAGATACAAGAGATGTTTAACAAGGAGGTAGAAGATTTAAAGAACAAACAAACAGAGATGAACAATACAATAACTGAAATGAAAAATACACTAGAAGGAATCAATAGCAGAGCAACAAAAGCAGAAGAATGAATAAGTGAGCTGGAAGACAGAGTGGTGGACATCACTGCTATAGAACAGAATAAAGAAAAAAGAATAAAAAGAAATGAGGATAGTCTCAGAGACATCTAGGACAATATTAAACAGACCAAGAATCACATTATAGGGGTCCCAGAAGAGAAAAAGAGAAAGAGGAAGGGCTTGAGAAAATATTTTGAAGATATTATAGGTGAAAACTTCCCTAACATGAGAAAGGAAACACTCACTCAAGTTCAGGAAGCACAGAGAATCCCATACAGGATGAACCCAAGGAGGAACATGCCAAGACACATATTAAACAAACTGATAAATATTGAAGACAATGAAAAAGCATTAAGAGCAACAAAAGAAAAGCAACAAATATACAAGGGAATCCCCATAAGGTTATCAGCTGATTTTATCAGCAGAAACTGTGCATGCCAGAAGGGAGTGGCAGATATATTTCAAAGGATGAAAGGGAAAAACCTGCAATGCTGAATACTCTACCCAAACAGCTCTCATTCAGATTCAATGGAGAAATCAAAAGCTTTACAGACAACTAAAAGCTAAGAGAATTCAGCACCACCAAACCAGCTTTACAACAAATGCTTAAGGAACTTCTCTAGGCAGGAGTGAGACCAGCAACTTAGAATAACTTTGTACATACACAGACTACTATATTAACAACTCATGGAAACAGCAAAACCAAAAACTACAATAGATACACACACGCACACACACACACACACACACACACACACACACACACACACACACAGCAATCCAAACACAATACTAAAGATGTTCATCAAACCACAAAAGAAGAGAACAAAAAAGGAAGGGAAGAAAAAGACCTACAAAATACAAACCCAAAACAATTAAGATAATGGCAATATGAACATACATATCAACACTTTTATCTTAAATGTAAATGCATTAAATTCTCCAACCAAAAGGCAGAGACTGGCTGAGTGGATACAAAAACAAGACCCATATATATGCTGTCTACAAGACACCCATTTCAGAACTAGGACACATACAGAATGAAAGTGAGGGGATGGAAAACGATATTACATGCAAATGGACATCAAAAGAAAGCTGGAGTGGCAATACTAATATCAGACAAAATAGACTTTAAAATAAAGACTGTTATGAGACAAGAAAGGACACTATATAATAATCAAGGGATCAATCCAAGAAGAAGATATAAATTGTAAATATTATGCACTCAACATAGAGCACCTCAAAATATAAGGCAAATCCTAGCAGCCATAAAAAGGGAAAGTGACATTCACACAATAATAATGTGGGCCTTTAATACTCTACTTTCATCAATGGCTAGATCATTCAGACAGAAAATCAATAGACAAAGACAGGCCTTAAATGACACATTAGACTAAATGGACTTAATTGATATTTATTGAACATTCCATGTGAAAGCAACAGAATACACTTTCTTCTCAAGTGCACATGGAACATTCTCCAGGATAGATCACATCTTGGGTCACAAATCATACCTCAGTAATCAAAGAAAATTGAAATCATAGCAAGCATTTTATCCAACCACAACACTGTGAGATTAAAAGTCAATTACAGAAAAAAAAAAACTTAAAAAAACACAAACATATGGAGGCTAAACAATATGCTACTAAATAATCAATGGATCACTGAAGAAATCAAACAGGAAATCAAAAAATACTTAAAGACAAATAACAACAATATCATGATGATCCAAAACCTATGGGATGCAGAGAAAGCAGTTCTAAGAGGGAAGTTTATAGCAATACAATCTTACCTCAAGAAACAAGAAAAATCTCAAATAAACAACCTACTCTTAGACCTATAGCAACTAGAGAAAGAAGAACAAACAAAAGCCAAAGTTAGTAGAAGGAAAGATACCATAAAGATCAGAGCAGAAATAACTGAAATAAAAACAAAGAAAACAATAGCAAAGATCAAAGAAATTAAAGCTGATTCTTTGAGGAGATAAACAAAATTGATAAACATTTAGCCAGACTCATCAAGAAAAAAAAGGAAGAGAACTCAACTCAATAAAATTAGAAATGAAAAAGAAGTTACAACAGACACCACAGAAATAAAGGGATCATAAGAGACCACTACAAGCAACTATACACCAATAAAATGAACAACCTGGAAGAAACGGACAAATTCTTATAAATTCTGTATTCTTACAGTCTCCCAAAATTGAACCAGGAAGAAATAGAAAATATGAACAGACCAGTCACAAGTAATGACATTGAAACTGTGATTAAAAAACTATCAACAAACAACATCCAGGACCAGATGGCTTCACAGGCAAATTCTATCAAACATTTAGAGAAGAGTTAACACCTATCCTTCTCAAACTATTCCAAAAAATTTCACAGGAAGGAACACTCCCTAGCTCGTTCTACTAGGCCACCATCACCCTGATACCAAAGCCAGACAAAGATATCACAGCAAAAGAAAATTACAGGTCAATATCCCTGATGAACATAGATGCAAAAATCCTGAACAAAATACTAGCAAACCAAACCCAACAACACATCAAAAGGATCATACACCATGATCAAGTGGATTCATCCTAGGGATGCAAAGACTCTTCAATATCCACAAATTAATCAAAGTCATACACCAAATTTAAAAAGTAAAGAATAAAAACCACATGATCATCTCAATAGCTGCAGAAAAAGCTTTGGAGGAAATTCAATACCTATTTATAATGAAAAATCTCCAGGAAGTGAGCATAGAGGGAACCTACCTCAACATAATAAAGGTCATATATGACAGACCAACAGCAAACATCATTCTCCATGGTGAAAAACTGAAAGCATTTCCTCTAAGATCAGAAACAAGACAAAGATGTCCACCCTCTCCACTTTTATTCAACATATTATTAGAAGTCCAAGCCACTGCAATCAGAGAAGAAAAAGAAATAAAATAAATCAAAATAGAAAAAGAATAAGTAAAACTGTCATTATTTGCAGATGACATGATACTATACATAGATAATCCTAAAGAAGTTACCAGAAAACTACTAGAGCTCATCAGTGGATTTGGTAAAGTTGCAGGACACAAAATTAATACACAGAAATCTCTTGTATTGCTATACACTAACAATAAAAAATCAGAAAGAAAAATTAAAGATAGCATCACATTTACCATTGCATTAATAGAATAACATACCTAGGAATAAACCTACCTAAGGAGGCAAAATTCCTGTACTCAGAAAACTATAAGATACTGATGAAAGAAATCAAAGATGTCACAAACATATGGAGAGATACACTATGTTCTTGGATTGGTAGAATCAAGATTGCCAAAATGAATATTCTACCCAGAGTAATCTACAGTCAGTGCATTCCTCATCAAATTACAAACAGCATTTTTCAGAGAATTAGAACAAAAATTTTACAATTTATATGGAAACACAAAAGACCCCAAATAGACAAAACAATCTCAAGAAAGAAAAACAGAGTTGTAGGAATCAACTCCCTGACTTCAGACTATACTACAAAGCTACAGTAATCAAAACAGTGTGGTGCTGTCACAAAAACAGAAATAGAGATCAATGAAACAGGATAGGAAGTCCAGAGATAAACCCATGCACCTGTGGTCACCTAGTTGAAGACAAAGGAGGCAAGAATATACAATGGAGAAAAGACAGTTTTTTCAATATGTGCTGGTGGCTAAACTGGACCAGTACATGTAAAAGAATGAAATTAGAACATTTTCTAACACCATAAACAAAAATAAGCTCAAAATGGATTAAAGACCTAATTGAAGACCGGACATTATAAAACTCTTAGAGGAAAATATAGGCAGAACACTCTCTGACATAAATTGCAGCAAGATATTTTTTGATCCACCTCCTAGAGTAATGAAAATAAAAACAAAATTAAACAAATGGGACCTAATTAAATTTAAAGGATTTTGCAAAACAATGGAAACTGTAAACAAAATGAAAAGACAACTCACACAATGGGAGAAAATATTTGCAAACAAATCCACTGACAAGAGGTTAATCTCCCAAATATACAAACAGTCCATGCAGCTAAATATCAAAAAAACAAACAACCCAATCAAAAAATGGTCAGCATTTCTAAACAGACATTTCTCCAAAGAAGACATACAGATGGCCAACAGGCACATGAAAAGATATTCAACATCACTAATTATTAGAGAAACGCAAATCAAAAGTACAATGAGCTATCACATCACACCAGTCAGAATGGCCATGATCAAAAATCCAAACAGTAAATGCTGGAGAGGATGTGGAGGAAAAAGAACCTTCCTATACTGTTGGTGGGAATGTACATTGGTAAGCCACCATGGAGAATAGTATGAAGCCTACTTAAAAAGCTAAAAATAGAGCTACCATATGATCCAGCACTCCCACTTCTGGGCATATATCCGGAGAAAACCACAATTCGAAAAGATACATGCACCCCAATGTTCATTGCAGCAATAATTACAATAGCCAGTACATTACAACCTAAATGTCCTTCAACAGAGGAATGGATAAAGAAGATGTGGTGCATATATACAATGGAATATTACTCAGCCATAAAAAAGAATGAAATCATGCCATTTGCTGTGACATGAATAGACCTAAAATTATCCTACTGAGTGAAGTATGTCAGACTGAGAAAGACATATATCATATAATATTATTTATATGTTGAATCTAAAAAATGGTACAAATGAAACTATTTACAAAACAGAAATACAGTCACAGATGTAGAAAGCAAACTTATAGTTCCCAAGGTGGCAAATGGGGGAGGTAAATTGGGAGACTGACATTGACATATATGCACTACTATACATAAAATAGAAAACTAATAAGAACCTGCTCTATAGCACAGGGAACTCCACTCAACACTCTGTAATGACCTATATGGAGAAAGAATCTAAAAAAGAGTGGATATGTATATATGTGTAACTGATTCACTTTGCTGTACAGTAAAAATTAACACAACATTGTAAATCAAATATACTCCAATAAAAAATATTAAAATAAAAAATAAATTGCATTCTTCAAATTTTAAATCTCTTCTTGGAAAGAGATCATTAAGAAAATAAAGTCATAGATTGAAAAAATACTTGCAAAACATATCTGATAAAGGATTTTTTTCCAGAATATATTTTTAAAACTCAAAATTCAATAATAAGAAAACAACCAATTAAAAATACGTTTGAGTACAAACATAACCAAAGATGATATATGTATGACAAATAAGCACATATAAAGATGCTGAACATCATTAGTTATTAGGGAGGGAAAGACAAATTAAAATCACAATGAGATAGCACTACCCATTGATTAGAATGGCTAAAATGATAACGATGCTAACAAACTTTCATATATTGCAGATGGCAATGCAAAATTAATGAAGATGAATGAATGTAGGTTGACAACTTACTATAAAATTAAGCATATCCTTACAATATAATCTTGCAATACCACTCAAGTATTTATCCAAGTGAAATGAAATTTATGTTCATGTAAAAACCTGTATCTGAATGTTTATAGTTATTAAACTCATAACTGCCAAAAATTATAAGCAACCCAAATGTATTTCAACTTGTTAATGGATAAACAAGCTGTGGTACCTCCATTCAAAGGAATACTACTCTGCAATAAAAAGGAATGAACTACATGCAGCAGCATGAATAGAACACAAATGCATTATGCTATATTCAGGAAGCCATACTCAAATAACTACATCCTATCATTACAGAAAAGACAAAATGATAGGAATAGAAACAAATCAGTAGTTTCCAAGGTGTTGGAGCAAGAGGGAATACTCTGGAATGTTGGAACAGTTTCATTTCTTGTAAAGCTTTGGATTTCTCCATTGAATCTGAATAAGATCCTTGCTGTGTAGAGTATTTTTGGTTGTAGGTTCTTGCCTTTCATCTCTTTAAATAAATATATTGTGCCACTCCATTCTATCATGCTTGCAGAGTTTCTGCTGAGAAATCAGCTGATAACTTTATGGGAGTTCCCTTGTATCTCATTTGCTGATTTTCCTTTGTTGCTTTTAATATTTTTTCTTTATTTTAATTTTTGTCAGTTTGAGTACCATGTGTCTTGCTGTGTTCTTCCTTGGGTTATCCTGCCTGGGACTCTTTGCACTTGCTGGACTTTGGTGACTGTTTCCTTTCCCATGTTGAGCAATTTTTCAGCTATTATCTCTTCAAATATTTTCTCAGGTCCTTTCTCTCTTCTCCTTCTGGGACCCCTATATTGTGAATGCTGGTGCTTTACATGTTGTCCCAGAGTTCTCTTAGACTGCCTTCATTTCTTTTCATTCTTTTTTCTTTAATCTAGTCCATGGTTATTGTTTCCACCATTCTGTTTTCCAGGTCACTTATCCATCCTTCTGCCTCAGTTACTCTGCTATTGATTCCTTCTAGTATATTTTTCATTTCAGTAATTGTATTGTTCATCTTTGTTCTTTAGTTCTTTGTTAAATATTTCTTGTATCTTCTCAATGTGTGCCTCCATTTTTTCTCCAAGATCTCAGATTATCTTCACTATCACTACTCTGAATTCTTTTTCCAGTAGGTTGCTATCTCCACTTCATTTAGTTGTTCTTCTGGGGTTTTATCTTGTTTGTTCATCTGGGACATATTCTTCTGCTGTCTCATCTTGTCTAACTTTCTGTGATTGCAGTTACCATTACTCAGGCTGCAGTGTTGTAGTTCAGGCTTCTGCTGTCTGCCCTCTGGTGGATGAGGCTGTCTAAGAGGCTGTCTGTGCAGGCTTCTGATGGCAGGGCCTGGTTTCTGCCCATGGTGGGTGGAGCTGCGTCTTTTCCCTCTGGTGGACAGGGCCATGCTCAGGAAGACTTTAAGCAGCCTGTCTACTAATAGGTGGAGCTGTATTCCTGTCCAGCTTTTTGGCCTGAGGTGTCTCAGCACTTGAGCCTAAAGGCTGTTGGGTGTGGCTAGATCTTGGTGGTGGAGTGGGGAATGGCTGCCTCCAGGAGGGCTCATGCCCATGAGTAGTCACCACAGCTGCTGCTACCAGTGTCTTTGTCCCCACAGTGAGCCATAGCCAGCCCCCGCCTCTGCAGGAGACCCTCCGATACTAGCAGGTAGGCCTGGCCCATTCTCTCATGAGGCCACTGCTTTTTAGGGGGTGTTCTTGTGTACACTAGACCTTGGGTGTGCTCTCCAAGAGTGGAGTTTCTGTTTCCCCTAGTCCTGTGGAATTCCTACAATTAAATCCCACTGGCCTTCAAAGCCAGATACTCTGGGGGCTCCTCCTCCTGTTGCCAGCCTCCCAGGCTGAGAAGCCTGATATGGGGCTCAGGACTTTCACTTCTGTGGGAGAAACTCTGTGGTATAATTATTTTCCAGTGTGTGGGTCACCAACCCGGCAGGTATGGGATTTGATTTTGTCATGATTACACCCCTCCTACCATCTCATTGTAGTTTCTTTTTTGTCCTTGTGTGTAGGGTATCTTTTTTGGTAGGTTTCAGAGGTTTCTGTTATTGTTGTTGATGGTTGTTCAGCAGTTAGTTGTGATTTTGGTGTTTTTATAAGAAGGGGTGAGCTCATGTCCTTCTGCTCCACCATATTGCTGCAAGTCTCATTTCTTGATATTGTTGGTGGTACATTGACAATATATATTTATGAAAACTCACAGAAATGAACACTAAAAAGGATGAATTTCAGGCTTCCCTGGTGGCACAGTGGTTGAGAGTCCACCTGCCAATGCAGGGACACAGGTTCATGTCCCGGTCTGGGAGGATCCCACATGCCGCGGAGCGGCTGGGCTCATGAGCCATGGCCGCTGAGCCTGTGCTCCACAATGGGAGAAGCCACAGCAGTGAGAGGCCTGTGTACCACAAAAGACAAAACAAAAACAAAAAAGGATGAATTTCATGGTATCTTGATTATACTGCAAGAAACACAAAGCCATGAAAGTTTGCCAGTGTGATAATTTGCCACCAAAGATTTACTGAATGAAATTCTTAAGAGTTTAGGCAGAAAGAAAGGGATAACAGAAGGAGAATCTGACCTGCAAGAAAGAATGGTAATTTAGAAAGTTATATATGTGTAAATATATCTAAATTACTGTATAACATAATAATATTTTGAGGTTTAAATATCTAAATAAGATGCATACCAACAATACTATAACATTTGAGAGGACTTAACAGAATAATTAACTTATCCTCTTAGTGGAGGGTAGGTGAGAAAGTTTAGACTTTAACAGATATGTATGTTTTAATTTCTATTATAGTTAATAACAGGATAACAACAAAATATGTAATTTCAAAACTGGTTAAAAAATAAAAATGACAAGAAATAAATTACACAATAGTTCAAAGGGGAAAGAAAGAATAGAAAAACAATCCATAGATGCAAATGTTTTACTTTGCAAAATATAGGATATGACAAACTTTTGTTCTCAGTGTAGGAACTAAAGAAATGGCATTATTTTTATGAGAAAAAAAAAAAACAAAACATTGTATAAGGCAAAGAAGCCTAAAGAAACTGCATTACCAAAAGAGACAAGTTCTTCTTAGGTGATTAGAATTTAATAACCACATCCCTTCCTGGGAACATTTGCCCATTAAGTAGAACAGAGAATAGATGTTCCCACTACATAAGGGACTCTATGGAATTTAGGAATTTCTAATAGAGTTTATAATGATAATATGAGTTGGTGG
Organism: Lipotes vexillifer; assembly: GCF_000442215.2. Taxonomy (NCBI): domain Eukaryota; kingdom Metazoa; phylum Chordata; class Mammalia; order Artiodactyla; family Lipotidae; genus Lipotes; species Lipotes vexillifer. The sequence goes on along the minus strand of NW_006785530.1, from coordinate 57,218 downwards.
GATGAATTGGAGTTTATAGAAACAAAAATATGCAGCTAGTTCCACCATCACACTGATTCTCCCCCTGCTAAGAGTGTGACAGCATAGAAGTTTGGTGTTGGCTGAAAGGTAGAGACAGATCTCTATATTCTTATGGTGCTTAGAAGCCAATGTACTAGTAGAAGAAGGAGACTGATACACATAGAAAAGATCTCACCCTTAAGACATTTGAAAATAAAAATGAAGTGAAATTAACTAAATCTGTCACAGTATTGACTCAGCTCAACTCTCATTTGAATTGTTTTGCTATGTCCCTGATCCTAACTGTCTGCCCAAAAGAAAGATGTGCCTTGAGTAGATGGAGCCAAATCCCAGGGAGACTGGTTGAGGGGTCAAATGTGCCCCAGAGCTGGTGTTGGCCTGCTGGTGGGTGGGGTGGGCCCTGACACAGCAGGCTGCACAGACGTAGTGGTCCTGGGACAGGTGCCCACACATGGGTAGATGAAACTGGTCCTGGGGAAAGTGCTGTCCCACTGGTGGGTGGAGCCTGGCCCCAGAATCTTCAGTTGTAAGTCTCTGGGGGTCCTAGAATTGGTGTCAGCCAACTATTGGGGGGGCCAGGTCCCAACATCTGACTGTGGTGTCGCAGGAGTCTCAGGGCTAGTGCTAGCACACTGGTGTATGGGGATGTGTTCTGGGCTTTCTGGTGGACAGGTCCACGTTAGGGTCAGCTGTGGGGTCAGAGGGGAGGTTGTTAACGCAGCTGGGCTGCTGGTGAGTGGGGCTGTGTCCCCACCTGACTAGCTGTTTGGCCTGAGGCATCCCAGTACTGTTGTCAACAGGCTAGTGGGCATGGCCAGGTCATCATGCTAATAAGCTAGAGGGAAGATGCCAAAACAGCACTTGATAGCACCAGTATCCTTGTGGTAGAAAATATTCCCCAAAATGGCTTCTGCTAGTGTCTGTATCCACTGGGTGAGTTCCAGTTGCCTCCAACCTGTCCAGGTGGCTCTCTAAGATCAACAGGTAGGTTTGACCCAGGCTTCTTTCAAATTACTGCTTCAGGTCTGAGTCCCAAAGCATGTGATATTTTCTGTGTGCCTTTTAAGAGAAGAATCTCTATTTCCCACAATACTCTGGCTCTCCCAAAACAAGCCCTGTTGGTTTCCAAAGTCAAACTCTGGGAGTTTGTCTTCCCATTATATGACACCCCAGACCTACAGTCACAGCCAGCTGTGTCAGGAAAAAGTTCTGTCCACCACAGGGCTTAAACTAGCTTAAGGAACTGCAGGGTCCTACAGCCATATACCCTGGGACATGGATGTGCTCACCAGTGAGCAGGCACTACCCCAGGACAACCTTGGTCCTGGCCATGACTACCAGCAGGCCAACACCAGCTCCAAGGTACCTTGGATACTTCAGGCAGCCAAGATGATATCCAGGCCCATTCAAGAGCAGGCTGACACCATTTTGGGGACAACACAGACTCCACAGCCAGCCATATCAGAAATGGGCATTGGCAACCAGCAGGGTGACACTGGATATGAGACCCTGGCCCTACAACCACCTACCCTAGAATATGGCTCTGCTCACAAGTAGGCATGCAGTAGCATTGGGACCCCCTGGGTCTCCACAGGGAGCTGTGTTGTGACCCATTCTCACCTAACAGTGAATGGCAGCCTCTGCCCAAGGCAGGGCCTGGCACCAACTGGACTAGGGTTCAGACACAAATACCAGGCTATCTGCAGAAGTCAGCCTATAACAACAGAAGGACCCACGCAACCCACATAGAGCACACACCTACAGTTTACAGCTCTGGTGACCAGAGGGAAATGTGCTGCTGGGATGCACAGAATGTCTCCTACAAAAGGCCACTTCTTGGTCTTCCCTGGTGGTGCAGTGGTTGAGAGTCCGCCTGCCGATGCAGGGGACACGGGTTCGTGTCCCAGTCCAGGAAGATCTCACATGCCGTGGAGTGGCTGGGCCTGTGAGCCATTGAAAAAAAAAAAAAAAAAAAAAAGGCCACTTCTCCAAGGTTGGGAAGTGCAACTAACCTACCAAATACATAGAAATAAAAACCAAACATTGGGCAAAATGAGGCAACAAAGGAACATGTTCCAAACTGAGGAAAAAGATAAACTCCAAGAAGAACTAAGTGAAGTGGAGATAAGCAATCCTCTCAAAAACAGTTCAAGGTAAAGATTGTAATAATGCTCAAAGAACTCTGGAGAAAATTGGTTGAACAGAGTGAGAAGTTAGAAGTTTAACAAAGAGTTACAAAATACAAAGAAGAACCTAACAGTTGAAGAATACAATAACTGAAATAAAAAATACACTAGAAGGAATCAACAGTAGATTAGATGATACAGAGGAACAGATTAGTGAGCTGGAAGACATAGTAGTGGAAATCACTGACGCTGAACAGAAGAAAGAATAAAAAAAAATGAGGAAAGTTTAAGAGACCTCTGAGATGACATTAAGTGTTCTAACATTGCATTATAGAAGTCAAAGGAAAAGAGAGAGAGAAAGGAGCAGAGAACATATTTGAAGACATAATAAGCTGAAAATTTTCTTAATCTGGGAAAGAAAATAAACATCCAAGCACAAGAAGCACAGAGAGTTCCACACAAGATCAACCCAAAGTGGATCACACCAAGACACATTGTAATTAACATGGAAAATTAAAGATAGAGAATATTAAAACAGCAAGAGAAGAAGAAGGTACATAGAAGGGAACTCCCATAAGGCTATCAGCTGACTTTTCAGTAGAACCTCTGCAAGCCAGAAAGGAGTGGCATGATATGCTTAAAGTGATGAAAGGGAAAAAAGTTACAATCAAGAATAGTCTACCAGCAAGACTATCAAATTTGAAGGATGGATAAGAGTTTTACAGACAAGCAAAAGCTAAAAGAGTTCAGCACCACAAAACCAGCTTTACAAGAAATGATAAATGGATGTCTCTAAGTGAAAAAGAAAAGACCATGACTACAAATATGAAAATTACAAGAGGAAAAATCTCAATGGCAAAGGCAAATATATAGTAAAGGTAGCAAGTAAACCACTTATAAAGTGAGTAGGAAAGATAAAAGACAAAAGTAGTAAAATTATCCATATCCACAATAAATAGTTAATGGATATGCAAAACAAAAAGATGTAAAATATGATGTCAATAGTAAACATGGTGGGAGGAGTAAAAATAGAGGGTTGTTAAATTGCATTTGAATTTAAGAGGTCAGCAATATAAATATAATCATACATACAAAGAGGTTGTTATATGTAAACCTAATGGTAGCCTCAAACCAAAAACTTGTAATAGATACATACACAAAGAAGAGAGAAGAATCTAAAGGTAACACTAAAGATAGTGATCAAATCACAAGGGAAGAGGAAAAAAGGAGAAAGGAACAAAAAAGAACTACAAAACCACCCCAAAACAATTAACAAAATGTCAATAAGTACATACTGTAAATAATTTTAAAATGTAAATGGAATAAATGCTCCAATCAAAAGACATGGAGTGACAGAATGAAAGCAAAAACAAGAGACATGTATATGCTGCCTATAAGAGGCACTACAGCTCTAAAGACATGTGTAGACTGAAAGTGAGGGAATGGAAAAGGTATTCAACGCAAATGGAAACAATAGAACAGCTGGGGTAGTAATATTCTATCAGACAAAACAGACTTTAAAACAAAAACTGTAATAAAAGACAAAAAAAGGACAATATATAATGATAGAAGGATCAATCCAACAGGAAGATATAACAACTGTACATATATGTGTGCCCAACATAGGGTCCCCTAAATACATAAAGCAAATTTTAACAGACATAAATGGAGAAATTGACAGTAATAAAATACCAGTAGGGTTTTTATGGGTTTTGTTTTTTATATAAATTTATTTGTTTGTTTGTTTGTTTTTGTCTGTGTTGACTCTTTGTTGCTCCTCATGGGCTTTCTCTACTTGCGGTGAGCAGGGGCTACTCTTCGTTGTGGTGTGCAGTCTTCTCATTGCAGTGTCTTCTCTTCTTGCAGGGCTCAGGCTCTAGGTGCATGGACTTCAGTAGCTGTGGCATGCAGGCTCAGTAGTTGTGGCTTGCAGGTTCTAGATTGCAGCCTCAGTGTTTGTGGCACATGGACTCTAGAGTGCAGGCTCAGTAGTTGTGGCGCATGGGCCCAGTTGCCCTGAGGCATGTGAGATCTTCCTGGACCAGGGATCAAACCCATGCCCCATACACTGGCAGGCAGATTCTTAACCAGTGCACCATCAGGGAAGTCCCCAGTAGGGGTTTTTAATTCTCCAATTACATCAATGGACACAACATACAGACAGAAATTCAGTAAGGAAACACTAGTCTTAAATGATACATTAAACAAGATTGATTTTATATATATATATAACAATCCATCCAAAAGTAACAGAATACACATTGTTTTCAAGTGCATATGCAAACTTCTCCAGAATAGATCACATGCTAAACCACAAAACAAGTCTCAGTAAAATTAATAAAATGGAAATCATATCAAGCATCTTTTCTGACCACAACTCAATGAAACTAGAAATCAACTTCAAGGAATAACTGGAAAACCCACAAACATGGATGTTAACCAATATGCTACTAAAAAAAAAAACAAGGATCACTGAAGAATGTAAATTGGTACAGCCATTGTGGAAAACAGTACAGAGATGCCTCAAAAAATTAAACACAGAATTATCATATGATCCACCACTCCCACTCCTGTGTATTTATCTGAAGAAAACAAAAATGTAATTAGAAAAGATATATGTCCCTATGTTCACTGTAGAATTATTCACAGTAGCCAGGATATGGAAGTAACCTAAGTTCCCATCAATAGATGAATGGGTAAAGAAGATATGGTATATATACACAATGGAATATATGGAATATTACTCAGGTATAAAAAAGAATGAAATCTTGCCATTTCCTACAACATTGATGGACTTAAAGGGTATTATTCTAAGTGAAATAAGTTAGAGAAAGGCAAACATGGTATAATTTCACTTATATGATGAATCTAAAAATAAAACAAATAAACAAACATAACAAAACAGAAACAGAGAGTTATAGATACAGAGAACAAAGAGGTGGTTGCCAGAGGAGAGGAAGGTGGAGAGAGGAAAGAAATAGGTGAGAGAGATTAAGAGGTACAAATTTTCAGTTGCAAAATAAATGATTCACTTGATGAAACGTACAGTGGGGAAATATAGCCAGTAACTATATAATATTTTTGTATCATGACATATCATAATTTTGAAGTATATAGAAATATTAAATCACAATATTTTATAACAGTAACTAACATAGTATTTTAGGTCAATTATATTTCAAAAACAAACAAACTCATAGAAAAAGAGATCATATTTGTTGCTACCAGAGAGGGGTGGTTGGGAGAGGAGGAATTGGATGAATGCAGTCTTAAGGTACAAACTTCCAATTATAAGATAAATAAGATCTAGGGATGTAAGGTACAACATGATAAATATAATTAACACTCATATGTTATAAATTAAAGCTGTTAAGAGAGTAAGTCCTAAGAATTTTCAATACAAGGAAAACTTTTTTTCTATTTATTTAATTTTGTATCTATATGAGATGATAAATATTCACTAAATTTATTGTGATAATCTTTTTACGAATTATGTAAGTCAAATAATCATGCTGTACAACTTAAACTTATACAGTGCTCAATGTCAATATACCTCAATAAAACTGGAAGAAAAATGACAAAAAAATGTAAAGTAAAAATTGGTTTCTTAATCTTCTGGTTTCTTCTTGGATATGTATAGCACAAGGAAATTGTAATGCTCTCCTTCACAAGAAAAATCTGGAAAAAACTGCAACATCAATGACTTTTCTTGGACCCATCAGAGAATTTTGTTTGCAGGGGAAACAACCATCTTACAATTTAGAAAGGTAGGAACCTTCAGGGAGACACAGGACACCAGCATTTGCTTACCTGTAGCAGGAGCCACCAAATGCCATATAATCTTGGTAAGAATTTAAACTGTGAATTCTGATGAAATGCTGGAGACAAAGAGTGGGCTAATGTAAACATGACAAGCTCCTGAGGGCTGCAGTCATATGGGACTTCTAACACTTTTACATGATTTTCCTCCAGGAATCCCATCAGGCTCCCACAGGGAGGAACAGGGAAAAGCCAGAGAAAGTTCTCTGAAGATGCTGGTTGGGGGAGAAGAAGAGTGGACACTGTGAATCTCTCCAGATGCTTCTCCCCATGGAACAAAATGCCTAATATGTAGGGAGGAGGGATATACCAGAGGACACTAGTTAAATTCAATTATGGTTGGAAAGAGAGAACATGATGGTTATAGACTGGTAACACTGGAGGATATCTGGGAGGATATAGGGAAGAGACTGCAAGAGAAAAAGATGTCTACTCCTGGGCAAGGTTTATATATTATTATCTATAGAAATAAATTTAGATGCAAATGTGTGTGTGCATGTGTTTAAACAAAAATAATCCTTAACAGTGACCACTGAGAGCCCAGAAGCAGTTACTCCCCAAGAGCAATGAGAATACATAGTGTGCAGAATTTCCATTCTAAAAACATTCATCCATCCACTAAAAGGGAACAGAACTTCTTGTAAAAAAAAATGGCTAATTCCAGAAATGGAGGAAAGTGCAAGATGAGCTTGGAGCATCTTGCTGAGCCAGAAAGTAAGAAAGTACTCAAAGAATAGTGGGGAGATGAGAAAGGAACACAGGATCCAGTTTCAAAGCACCCTCACTAGTGAAGTCTGGGAAGTGTTACCAAACCAAAAAAATGAAAATTCCATTTCAGTATAACCCACTGAATAAAAAAGGAATACATGAGTCGATATTGATCCAAATAATTAAAAGAATACATTGGAAGTTTGATGAGAATCACTGAATTTAGGATACTTGCAAAGCCTCAAATACATTTCCTCAAAATACTTATTAGTTCAAGGGGGGATGGTAACTTTAGAGTGAAAAAGCCTGGGAAATAATTAGGATCAATATCATGAATAATAAAACAAACTAAAATCCCTTAACAGTTGCAAGCATTCAGTGAGAAAAATTGGCATTATTCCTATGATATTACTGCCTGTGGTATATAACCTGAATCCAATAAGAATCATTAGAAAAATCCAAATTGAGAGATATTCTATAAAACAATTTACATGTAGTCTCTACAAAAGTGTCAAAATGATGAAAATAAAAGCAAGACTAAACTGTTCCAGATCAAAGGAGATTAAAGAAACATGACAACTAAACACAATATATGAGTCTGGACTGGATGATTTGTTATAAAGAAGAAAATTGAAGTAATAAGCAAAATATGAATGGAAACACAGATCTAGATGGTAATAATGAATAAATATTATTTTCCTGGTTTTGTATGGTTGTATTGTATTTTTGTAGGGGAATGTCCTTTGTATAGGAAATACATACTAAAGTAGTCATGTGTGATAGCACATCATGTGGGCAACATACTCTAAAATGATTCCAAAAGTTCATTATGCTGTTCTTATACTTTTTGTAAGCTTTAGATTGTATCAAAATAAAATTTAATTTTTTAATTAATTGGATAGGTTAAGGGCTGAATACACATAGCAGAAATAAGGCCCAGTGAACTCAAAGATAGCTCAATATATATTATCCAAAATAAGGTACAAAGAGGAAAAAGAATGAAAACAGAACAGAACCCCAGAGATCAGTGGAAAAGACATAAAATAGTCTGATATAAATATAATTAGACACCTAGAAGAAAAGATGAGGGAGAATAAAAAAGAAGAAACAAATATCAGAAAAATAATCACTGAGTATTTTCCCAAACTGATGAAAGATATCAACCCAAAGCTTCAAGAAACACAGCAAACCCATAACAGGATTTAAAAAAACCCACATAATTCAAATCACACATATGGTCATTATCATCAAACTGCTGAAAAGCCAAAGAAAGAGTGAAACAAGAAAAGACAAATTATATTCAGGAAAGCAAAGATAAGATTAACAGTAAAATTAGTAAAGACAAAAGACAAGATAATGGCATCAGGAAAATGCTGAGGAGAAAGTGGTCAGCCCAAAATTCAATATCCAGAAAAAAATATCATTTATAAATGAAGTAAAAAAAAAATGATGGTGATATGTCAAGAACCAAATGAAAGGGCTCACAGCAGCCAAAGCTGGAACAATTTCAGCAAAAATATAAGTAACGTAGTTTTGGATTATAACCAAAGAACAAAGTAAGTCCCCATGAGTCCATACTGAAATAAATGATTAAATAAATAGATAAACGGAGGGAAAGACAAATCTTTCATACAGAATTATTCTACCATACAGAAAATTTCAAATAATTTGGAAGATTGTAGATACTCTGCCCTCAGTGAGGTGCGGCATGATTCCCAACTCTTTCATGTTCCTGTGAAGCTCTCGAACTAATAGGAAATTTAGAAGAGGAAGGTTGTAAGGATGAATTACAACCCTGATTATTGCAGTTAATCTTGAAGATGTAGCTGATATTCTCTTCTCCACTGCCATTCTAAAATTTTTCCCCTTAGCTCTTACTTTGGCAGGTTTTTCTGGCTTATTTGGAGGCATGAACCAAGACTACTTCTGCAGGATCTGAATCCTTGTAATCATACTCCTCTCTGGCCTGGGTTTTACATGTGTATGTTCCCAGATATAATGGGGCAAGGTATTTCCAAAAGGAGCCCAAATAGATCATCAAAGTAGATGCACATGTATTTCTCCCAGCCCACATTGTCTAAAAACAATCTTACCACCTTATGTTGATCAGTGTCAGTTATCCCTGTATGGTGATTCTTCTTGCCTGCTATTCAATGGTTATAAAAAGTCCAAAGTTCCCTGGAAAGTCATAGCTAAAAGCTAAATGGGATACTTGTTCTTTCCTGTCAAGTGTCCTCTTTAGGAACCAGTACCTCCAACGCTGAAGAACCCAGAGCTGTGGGGTTGGGGAGCAAAAGGGCCCTTAGTCACTCTTTCCTTTGTGAGTGATGGTAGGTGGGGCCAGTCCTGCTTCCACTCCTTAAAGGCCCTTTAGTCACTCTTTCCTTTGTGAGTGATGGTAGGTGGGGCCAGTCCTGCTTCCACTCCTTATTTTCTGAATCCATGTATTGAGACCACAGGATCATATAAGAAGCCTCTGATTCAATTTATGTACTACCTTCTAAAAGATAACATCTCATTCTTTAACAATGTTGCCTTCAAGTGGTCTTTCAGCTGTGCTTTTAAAAGGCTTTCCCAGAATTCTGAGTCCAGCTGCTTCTGGATACTATGGTGTGTAACATGACCCAGTGGAGCCCAGAGGCGTGGGTCCACTGTTATACCGCCTTCACTGTGAAGTGGGCCCTCTGGTTGATTGTTATACAGTATGGGATTGCATACCTATAGATTAAACATTCTAAACACCTCAGTTAATGGTGCTGGTTGAGGTTTTCTAGGTAGAAAAAGAAAAACCTATACTTGTTATATATGCATGTATCCCTGAGAGGAAAAACAGCTGACTTTTCTAGGATGGGAGAGGCCAACATAGCCAATTTGTCCCAAGTGACTGGTTTGAGTTCTTAAGGTATAGTACCATATCAGAGGTTATCTCTCTTGTCCACAGGTTGAACATTCAGAGGTTGATTGACCCTGGCAAATGGGAATCCGTGTTGTTGGGTCCTTACATAATCTCCACTTCTTCCGCTGTGGCTACATAATGTCAGATACCGAGTAACTGATAGTGAACACTGGCTGAATTCAACAAACTCCATCGTTCTGTCTACTGGTTCATTAACTATCTTTTCCATAAGATGTATACCTAATTAGAATCATATTCAAATAAATTAATTTAGCTTATAAAATAAAAATAAAATTAATTTAGCTTATAAAAATATCATAATTTTAAGATAGAGAAATTATTTAAATATGCATTAAACTCATAACCAAAATGCCTTACAGACAGAATTTATGTTATTTTATATTTAGAGTATAATAATAGTAAACAGTAAACAGTACAATAACAGTAAACAGTAAAACTTGCATTTTGTTTTTGCTTTACAACTCATATATTGGTGATGTGGTTTATTCCTCTGTAATGTAGTTTAATACTCAATTAACTACACCACAATTTATTTGTGTTGTTCTTTTGGTAGATATTTACTTTATTTCTATTTGCAGAGATTACAAACATTGACACTTTAAACATTCGTAAAGATACCTGTTTTTGAAAAAGTGTAAGAGTCTTTCTATGGCATGTGCCAAAGAGTGTGCTTGCTATATCTAAGGGTTTGAGCATATTCAATTTCATTCTACTTTTCCAAATTTAGAGTTCAAAATAATGTATAACAATTTTTGTTGCTCCACATTTTCAACAAAAAATTGGTATTTACAAACATTTTTAACTTTTGCTAACTTGAGGAGCCTGAAATGTAAACACATTGTGGTTTAAACTTGCATTTCTGATTAGTAAAGGTAGGTCATCTTTACATATCCAAAGGTTTAGTCATAGTTTTGTTTGTTTGTTTGTTTGTTTTTTGGTATGCGGGCCTCTCACTGTTGTGGTCTCTCCCGTTGTGGAGCACAGGCTCCGGAGGCGCAGGCTCAGTGGCCGTGGCTCACGGTCCCAGCCGCTCCGCGGCATGTGGGATCTTCCCGGACCAGGGCACGAACCCGTGTCCCCGGCTTCGGAGGTGGACTGTCAACCACTGTGCCACCAGGGAAGCCCAAGTCATTGTCTTTATATTTTAATATTGTAGCATTCTATATAATGCATAAAAACATGTTATATTTTTGTGTTGAAAATTCCCGATTTCTAATATATAGATTGGTTTATTTACTTTTTAATAGTGTCTTTGATTAATTTACATTTTAATTTTCAATGTAAAATATTATTAAATATTTATTTAAGCATTTATACCTTTAGGAGATGTTCT
>NW_006785530.1:0-46284 GCF_000442215.2 Lipotes vexillifer | reverse complement strand
TCCCTACTCCAATGCCATGAAGATGCTTTCCTATATTTTCTTAAAAAGTTTAAAAGTTTTCCATGTCACACTTAAATTTTAATCCACTAAACATTGTTTTGTTCTCAAATAGTATCCCAACCTATTTATGGAAAACTTCACCATTTTTGTGCAATGTCCAAATCTATCTCTGTATATATTAAATTTCCATATAAGCATAGGTCTATCATTGAGTTATATATTCTGTGTTATTGATTGTCCATTCCTGTAGGAGTAACACTCCTATATGTTTAAAACAAGTCCTGAAAACTTTAGAACAAATCCTCTTTGCCCTGTCTCAGTATTTTGTTCCTTATTTTTCCATTTCAATCATCATTAGAATGACTCATCATTAGAAATTTGACCACACATACCCACAAAAAATTTGACTGGATTTTAACTGAAATTTGCTAATTTTTTTTTTTGTTTATTTTGGGAAAATTTGATATCTTAATGGTCTTCCAGTCCATGAACATTTATCTTTACATTTAATTAAGTCTTCTTGACTATCTTCTACTAAAATCTTACAATTATCTCATTACATGTTGTGCAAGTTTTGTTAGGCTCATTCCTAAATACCTTTTAATTTCCATGCTATTATAAATAGTATATTTTAATTTTTAAAATTTTAATTCTTTACTTCTTTTATGCAGTAATGCCATAGATCTTTTACATTGTTTTTACTATAATGAAAATAATTAATTTTATATAATTCTCACTATGTGCAGGTACAATTCTGTATACCGTATTCAAACTAAATTAAGTTTCATAATAACTCAGTGAGATTTATGCCATTATTATCTACCCCCATTTTTGTAAATTACAAAACTGGCATACAAAGTTTAAATAGTTTTTCCAAAGCCATATATATATATATATATATATATATATATATATATATATGTTTATTTATTTATATATATAAATATATATATAAAACTTATAGTTTTAAACCTCACATGATACATAGATAGATAGATAGATAGATAGATAGATAGATAGATAGATAATTGATAGAGATAGATTATATATCTTATATATAGTGTGATTTAAACCAAAGAAATCTGGCTCCATCATTTTAGCCATTATGCTTATGCTGTCTTTCATTTTAGAAGGAGCAACTTTGATGAACTCTTTATTGACTCTAATAATTTGTTAGTTTCTGAGTTTTCTTTAAGACAATCATATTCTATGCTAATAACAGATTTTTCTTTTCAAAATTTATAATTTTTATTCATATTTTTCTTGTCTTATGGTACTGTCTAGCACTTCTGTTACAATGTTAAATAGAAGTGGTGAATGCAGACTTCCTTGTCTCACTGTGAGTTTTATTTATTGATTGATTTTTATTTTTTATTTTTACATCTTTATTGGAGTATAATTGCTTTACAATTGTGTGTTAGTTTCTGCTTTATAACAAAGTGAATCAGTTATACATATGCATATATTCCCATATCTCTTCCTTCTTGCATCTCCCTTCCTCCCACCCTCCCCATCCCACCCCTCTAGGTGGTCACAAAGCACCAAGTTGATCTCCCTGTGCTATGCGGCTGCTTCCCACTAGCTATCTACTTTACGTTTGGTAGTGTATACATGTCCATGCCACTCTCTCACCCTATCTCACTGTGAATTTTAAATACAAGATTTTATGTTTTACATGAAAGCTCATTTCTATTTCTAGTTTGCTTAAAATGTATTTTTAAGGGTGAGGCTCTGTCCATTTTTTGTGGGTTCAAATAGTGTTTTTATTGGGGACCTATTCTGAGGATACATCAGTGAACAAAACAGAAAATATACATGATATTTAGGAGGTTATAAATGCCGTGGGAATGTAGAGCAGGGTAAGCAGTATTGAGAAAGCAGAGTTTGCTGTGGGATGAGAAAGGAGGGGAAGACTCATTAAGAAGGTAAAAAGACTGGAATGAATGAGACACACAGATGCTGGGGGGAAGCAAATCCTAGATAGAAGGAACAACTGGTGCAAAGCCTCTGATTTAGGTTAATATTGGAGTGTTCAATAAACAAGAAGGAGAAAACTGTGGTGTGGAATGGAGTGATTGTGGGGTAGATTAGAAGGAAGTAAAGCACAGGGGTGAGGGGCAACAGACCATGAATAGTCCTTCAGTCTACTACAAGGAATTTGTTTTTAACTGTATAAAAGGGAAGACTTGAGCAAAGGAGTGGTTTATAAGGATCACACTGACTTCTTTAAAACTAGAAGGAGCAGGGAAGGAACAGTGAGACAGTTCACCGGCCATTTCAATAATTTAGTCAAGAGACAGTGGTTAACTGGACCAGAAGTAAGGGCCATGAGAAGTAGTCATGTAGAGGAATTCTGAATATATTTGGAAAGTAGATCCAAGGGTACTTGTTGATGGACTGGGTGTAGTTTGTTGGATAAAGAGGAGTGTATAGGATTCCTCCAATATTTTTTATCTGAGGAACTGTGAAGAAAGAGTTGCCATCAACCAAGATGAGGAAGGATATTAAAAGACCATATTGTGTTGGGAGAAGCTGGAATTCAGTTTTGACAGATTAATTTTGAGATGTCTTAGATACAGGCAGGTGGAGCTATCAAGCAGGCAACTGGATTTCTGAGTTTGAAGTTGAACAGAAAACTCAAGATGGCAGGTTCAACTCTAGGAGTAATCAGAACATAGTATTTTCCTAGTGGTTACCTTGGGGATTATAACTGATATTTTACACTTAAAACAACCTATTTTGGCCACCTCCTCTTTGGCTCTTCCTGTATTCCCCACTTGCCCAGTCACCCTGGGCTTGGGCCAGGCCATGGGGCCCCTACAACAAGGCATGAAGGCTGCTGCCCCCCCCATTGGCCTATGCAGCCCAGCAGAGGTAGCACTGTCAGAGGTAGAAGAGCAGGGCACTGTGGTTGGCCCCAGATCAGGTGCCAGAGTGGCAGCAGCTTCAACAGCAGCAGCAGCCTGAGCCAATGCAGTGGGATGAACTGCTCCATGCCCCAACACTGGCACCTCATCTCCCCACTCTCCCAATTGGGGCCACTGCCAGCAGTGCAAGGAGCAGAAGCAGGGGTAGTGGCAGTGGTGGAGGTGTCCAAATGCATTTGAAATTAAGAGATCAGCAACTTAAAACAATCACGTGTATGTATAGACTGCTGTACAAAATCCTCATGGTAACACCAAACAAAAAATCCATAATAGATATACACACAAAAAAGAAAAAGGAATCCAAACATAACACTAAAGATAGGCATTAAATCACAAGAGAAGAGAGAAAAAAAAAAGAAGAGGAAAAAAAGAACTAGAAAAACAAATCAAAACAATTAACAAAATGGTAATAAGAACATACATATCAATATTTACCTTAAATGTAAATGGACTAAATGCTCCAACCAAAACACATAGAGTAGATGAATGCATCCAAAAACAAGACCCCTATATACACTGCCTACAAGACACACACTTCAGATCTAGAGACACATAAAGACTGAAAGCAAGGGGGTGGAAAAAGGTATTCCATGCAAATGAATATAAATAGAAAGCCAGAGTGGCTATACTTATATCAGATAAAATGTACTTTAAAATACTGTTACAAGAGATAAAGAAGGACACTATACAAAGATCAAGGTAGCAATCCAAAAAGAAGATATAATAATTGTAAATATATATGCACCAAATGTAGGAGCACTTAAATATATAAGGCACATATTAACAGACACAAAAAAAGAAATTGACAGTAACACAATAATAGTAGAGGCCATTAACACCTCACTTGCATCAATGGACTGATCAACTAGATAGATAGTCAATAAGGAAACACAGGCCTTAAATAACACAATAGACTAAATGCACTTAATTGATATATATACAACATTTCATCCATAAAGAGCAGAATACACATTCTTGAAAGTACACATGCAACATTCTCCAGGATAGATAACAAACTAGACCACAAAACAAGCCTCAATAAATTTAAAAATAGGATCTTTTCCCACCATAATGCTATGAAAATAGAAATCAACTGTAAGAAAAAAACTGCAAAAACCACAAACACTTGAAGGCTAAACAATATGCTACTAAACAACCAATGGATCACTTAAGAAATCAAAGAGGAAATAAAAAATACCTAGAGACAAATGACAATGAAAACACAATGACCCAATACTTATGGGACACAGAAAAAGCAGTTCTAAGAGGGAAGTTTATAGCAATATAAGCTTCCATCAGGAAACATGAAAAATCTCAAAAAAAAAATCTAACCTTACACCTAAAGCAGCTAGAGGAAGAACAAATAAAACCCACAGTTAGTAGAAGGAAAGAAATCATAAAGATAAGAGCAATAATAAAATGAAATAAAGAGTAACAAAATAGAAAGGATCAATGAACCTAAAAGATGATTCTTTGAAAAATAAATAAAATTGACAAAACTTTAGCCAAACTCACCAAGAAAAAAAAGGGAGAGTGCCCAAATCAATAAAATCAGAAATGAAAAAGAAGTTAAAAGCAACACCACAGAAATACAGAGGATCATAAAAGACTACTATGAATAATTATACACTGATAAAATAAACCTAGAATCACCAAGAAAAAAAAGGGAGAGTGCCCAAATCAATAAAATCAGAAATGAAAAAGAAGTTAAAAGCAACACCACAGAAATACAGAGGATCATAAAAGACTACTATGAATAATTATACACTGATAAAATAGACAACCTAGAAGAAATGGACAAATTCTTAGAAAGGTACAATCTCCCAAGACTAAACCAGGAAGAAATAGAAAATATGAACAGGCCAATTACCAGCAATGAAATATGAATGAATAAGAATGAATAAGTAATTTTAAAACTCCCAACAAACAAAAATCTGAGACAGGATGGCATCAAAGGTAAATTCTATAAAACATTTAGAAAAGATTTAACATCTATCCTTCTGAAACTATTCCAAAAATTGCAGGGGAAGAAACACTTCCAAACTCATTCTATGAGGCCAAACTCACCCTGATCCCAAAATCAGAAAAAGATATCACACAAAAAACAAAATTACAGGCCAATATCACTGATGAACATAGATGCAGAATTTCTCAACAAAATACTAGTAAACTGGATCCAATAATACTTTTAAAAGATGACACACCATGATTAAGTGGGAATTAACCCCCAGATGTAAGGATTTTTCAATATACCCAAATCAATCAATGTGATACACCACATTAACAAACTGAAGAGTAAGAACCATATGATCATCTCAATAGAGACAGAAAAAGTATTTGATAAAATTTAACATCTTTTGATGATAAAAACACTCCAGAAAGTGGGTATAGAGGGAATATACCTCAACATAATAAAGGCCATATATGACAAACCCACAGCTAACATCATACTCCATGGTAAAAAGCTGAAAGCTTTCCTTCTAAGACCAGGAACCAGACAAGGATTCCCACTCTCACAACTTTTATTCAACATAGCTTTGGAAGTCCTAGCCAGAACAATCAGAGAAGAAAAGGAATTAAAAGGAATCCAAATTGGAAAGGAAGAAGTAAAATTGTCATTGTCAGCAGATGACATGATACTATACATAGAATATCCTAAAGATACCACTGGAAAACTACTAGACCTCATCAATGAATTTGGTAAAGTTGCAGGATAAAAATTTAATATAAAGAAATCTGTTGCATTTCTATACATTAACAACAAAGTATCATAAAGAGAATTTAAGGAAACAATCCCATTTATCATCACATCATAAAGAATAAAATATCTAAGAATAAACCTACATAATGAGGCAAAAGACCTGTACTCTGAAAACTATAAGACACTACTACAAGAAAGACACACTACAAGAAATTGAAGACCTCACAAACAGATGGAAAGATGTACTGAGTTCTTGGATTGAAAGAGTCAATATTGTTAAAATGACCATACTACCCAAGGCGATCTACAGATTCAATACAATCCCTATCAAAATACATAATGGCAGTTTTCACAGAACTAAAACAAATAATTTTAAAATGTGTGTGTGTGTGTAAACACAAAAGACTCCAAATAGCCAAAAAAGTCTTGAGAAAGATGAACAGAGCTGGAGGAATCAAGCTCCCTGACTTCAGAATATACTACAAAAATACAATAATCAAACAGAATGGTAGAGGCACAAAAACAGACACATAAATCAGTGGAAAAGGATAGAGAGCCCAGAAATAAACCCATGCACTTATGGTCAATTAATCTATGACAAAGAAGGTAAGAATATATGGGGTATCAAAGACTGTCTCTTCAATAAGAGGTGCAAGGAAAACTTTATAGTTTTCTTTACATAGAAAAGAATGAAATTAGAATAGTTTCTAACACCAGATACAAAAATAAATTCAAAATTGATTAAAGACCTAAATGTAAGACCAGATAGCATAAAATTCTAGAGGAAAACATAGGCAGAATACTCTTTGTCATAAATTGTAGCAGTATTTTATTTTTTGGCTCCTAAAGTAAGGAAATAAAAGCAAATATAAGCAAATCAGACCTAATTAAACTTAAAAGTTTTTACACAGCAAAGGAAACCCTTGACAAACAAAAAGAAAACCTACTGAATGGAAGAAAATATTTGCAAATGATATGACAGATAAGGGATTAATATCCAACTTACATAAACAGCTCATACAACTCAACATAAAAAAATTCCCAATTTAAAAAGTGGGCAAAAAAAAAAAAAAAGCAAGTGCTTTATTTTGGGGCTTCCCTGGTGGTGGTGCAGTGGTTGAGAATCCGCCTGCCGATGCAGGGGACACGGGTTCATGCTCGTCCGGGAAGATCCCACATGCCGTGGAGCGGCTGGGCCCGTGAGCCATGGCCATTGAGCCTGCGTGTCTGGAGCGTGTGCTCTGCAACGGGAGAGGCCACAACAGTGAGAGGCCCACATACTGTAAAAAAAAAATAAGAAGAAGAAGAAGAAAAACAAAAAGTGGGCAGAAGAATTGAATAGACATTTTCCAAGAAGTAAATGCAGATGGTCAACAGGCACTTGAAAAGATACTCAACATTGCTAATCATCAGAGATATGCAAATCAAAACCTTGATGAGATATCACCTCATGCCTGTCAGAATGACTGTCATTAAAAAGCATGCAAATAACAAATGTTGGAGAGGACGTAGAGAAAAGGGAACCCTCCTACACTGTTTGTGGGAATGTAAATTGGTGCAGCCACTGTGGAAAACAGATAGAGGCTTCTCAAAAGATAAAAAATATAACTACCATATGACCCAGGAATTCCACTCCTGAGTTTATATCTGAAAAAAACAAAAACACTAATTAGAAAAGATACATGCACCCCAATGTTCATAGCAGCATTATTAACAATTGCCAAGATAAGGGAGCAACCTAAGTCTATCAACAGATCAATGGGTGAAGAAGATGTGGTAGATATATACAATGGAATACAACTCACTTATAAAATAAAAAAGAACACAATTTTGCCACTTGCAGCAATATGGATAGATGTGGAGGACACTATGCTAAGTGAACTAAGTCAGTCAGGGAAAAACAAAAACTGTAGGATAACTATCCCAAAGGAGACTAAACTCCATCCAATTTAGAGTAAAATAATTCATTCAAAAAAAATCTGTAGGATATCACTTATTTGTGGAATCAAAAAATACAAAACACTAGTGAATAGAACAAAAAGAAGCATACTCACAGATCTAGAGAATAAACTAGTGGTTACAAATGGGGTGGAACTATAGGGGTTGGGGTGTGGGAGCTTTAAACTATTGGGTGTAAGTTAGGCTTAAGGATGTATGGTACAAAACGTGGAATATAGCTAATATTTTGTAATAACTATAAATGAAAAGTAACCTTTAAAAACTGCATAAAAGTTTGTAAAATGTTTTTTAAACCTATTTTGAGTTAATAACAACTTAGCTTCACAAATATACTAAAACGCTGCCTTTACACACCTTCTCTCTATATATTGTTATTGTCACAGATTACATATGTACACATTATTACCTATGTGCCCATTATTACATATTTATAATTATTGTTTTATGAATTGATCTTTTAAATAATATGAGAAACAAAGAGAGGAGTTACAAACCAAAGATAAAATACTACTGGATTTTGTATTTACCTATGTGTAATGCTTTACCACCATACTTTATTTTTTCATGTGACATCAATTTACTGTCTAGTGACATTTCATTACAGCCTATAGGATTCCCTTTATCATTTCTTGTAAGGCAGATCTACTTGTAATGAACTCACGATACTTTTGTTTTTCTAGTAATGTCTTAACTTCTTCATTTTTTTGAAGGATAGTTTTGCTGGATATAGAATTCTTGACTGGTAGTTTTGTTTTTTCAGCACTTTAAATATGCCATCCCATTGCTTTCTGTTCTCCATTGTTTCTAAAGAGAAATTGGTTGTTAATCTGATTGGAAATCCCTTGTATACTACAAGTAACTCTTCTCTTGCTTATTGTAAGATTATCTTATTACCTTTGGCTTTTGACAGTTTGGTATAATGTGTCTCAGTCTGGATCTCTTTGGTTTACCCTACTTGGAATTTGGTGAGATTCTTGGGTGAGTAGATTCATGTTTGTTTGCTTGTTTTTTCAAACTTTGCAAGTCTTGACCATTGTTTACTCAGTTATTCTTTCTGCCTTTCTCACCTCTCCTTTTAAGATTTTCTTTATGTAAATGTTGATACGTTGATGTCCCACAGTCTCATAGGCACAATTTTTTCTTTTTTTCACATTTTAACATTTTTGTTGTTGAAAAGTGGGCATTTAAAATATTATGATGTACAGAAACAGAAAAAAAATAAAGAAAAGAAAAATAGATACTCTATTAGTCTTTGCAGATTGGCTCTGGTTTGGGGACATTCTTCACTGTTTAGCCAGGTCTCTTACAAATCTGCCATAGCCTTTACTTCCTGCACATACTTGAAACTAAAGACAAGCCAGGAGCTTATGGTGTTTTTTGAGCATGCATCCTTCCCTGGACATGTGCAAGAAATCCTAGCCTACCCAGTATATTAAGGAGCTTTCAGTCTTCAAAGATTCTCACTTCCCAATTTTTCCTACAGCTTTCAATTTGCCTATTGCCTCAACTTATTTTTTGCCCCAGGTGGTAGCATCTTGTTCATTTGGTTTTCAGTGTTTTCTGGGTACATCCTCTGTGTAGACATAGACATTTCTCTGCCCCTGAGAAATTCCACATTAGGAGAAAAAAGGCCATGTTAATCCTCAGAGAACCCACTGACAGGACAAAGCAGACAAACATAATTCTTTGAGGAGGTCTCTGCTTCCTCAAGGACCAAATACCTTCACTGGGAATACAGGCTACCATTTTCAATACAACCACTGCATTGGGGAAGGGATTGGGGGTTGGTATGTTTAAACAACACAAATTTCTCCCATGCTGTTTAACAGTGCTTTCTCCTGGTTATGCCTTCATTTGGTTGCTGTACACTTTTGACTATCTTCCAGAGTTCTGATAAGGTTAATTCTCTGTAGTAAAGTTTTACAAATATTATTTCTTCCTTTACTGGTAAAAATCATACTGCTTTTCTCTTTAATCTATTAATGTGGGGAATTGCAGTAATATATTGTTTCTCCTAATGTTAAGTTATTCATGTACTCCTAAGATAAATTCAGTTTGGTCCTGCTGAGTTTTCCTTTTCACATATTGTTGATTTGCTTGTAGTTTTTTTTAAAGATAATTAGACTTACCTTCATAATTAATTTTGGCCTCCAGTTACAACTTCTCATGTTCTCAGTATATAGTTTTTGTAGCAAGATTATACTTGTAAAATGAATATGAGAGTGCTTCCACTTTTAAAAATCTATGGAATGTATAGAATTCCATAGAATTTGGAATTACATGTTGTATTACATGGTGTATTTTGAGTTTCTGTGTTTTTAATGCCTTTAAACAATATTGAACTTTCTTTATCAGGCATTAATCTTGATCCTTTCAAGATTAGATTTTAGCTTTGCTAGGGAGAAGGGGCAGTTTAGCCCTACCATAAAAGTTTGACCCTTTGGGTATCAAGGTTCAGAATGTGCCTTCAGACAAAAACATAGGGTATTTTGTAGGGATTATCTCATTTGTTTTCCTTTTCTTAGGGAGTATAGTCCTAATATGTCTATTGTCCAAGGACTGAAAACAGATGTTTCATACATTTTGCAACATTTTTTAGTTTTTCTTTTTTTTCAAACAGGAAGACAAGTCTAGAACAAGTTACTCTGACCTGCCAGAAGTGTCAATTCCCTGGTTCATCACATTTTTATTATTCTATTTTCTTTATTTTTTCTTCTATTTATTTTATTTTTTGTATTTTGTTATTTTCTCTTATTAAAGTCTGCTTAATGTGTTAATTATTTAGATATTATATTGAAATCTCACATGATGGCTAATTTTCCCATTAATGTTTATAGTTATTGCAATCTTTCTCATATTTTCTAAGATTATGATCTTATAAGCTTAATATTTAGAAGAAAATTGTGTTCATGGAGGCCTAAACTTGTTGAAATTGTATTATGACCTTTCTTTAATAGCTATTGCTATAAAATATATTTTATATTGGCATAATGATACAAATATTATTTTAGCAAGTAAAAACAGATAATTTTAAGTGTTAACTTATTCCCACCTATTTACCAGTTCAAGTCTTATATAAAGTCTGATAAGGAGGGACTATGCTTGTGTTTTACTTAAGAGTAGAAAAGAGAATATTTCCCATTGAAGAAATTATATTTTCAAATGCCACTCTTTTGTATCTTCCACCTTGGTATTGAGTCAAAGAATAATTATATAATAAATGATGAAAATAGACACACAAAGAGTAAGACACACATAAAATCTTCATTAGAAATATCTCAAAAGAACAAAAAAGAATCTATTCATACTTTGGTTATACATCAGAGAATACATCACATTTGTGGTGAAATATACAGTAGATTTGTATGTATTTGATTATTTTCAATAACACCTGTGATTTGTTGGTTATTTACCATGCATCAGGCATGAAACTATGCATTGTACCTGCATAATCTCAGTAAGTGTGTACACTTAAGCAGGTTATTTGATTTTATTTTGTCCCAATTTTCTCATCCATTGGCCTCTTAAGATGCTTTTAGTGTCATAAATTTTAAGAGATACACTCTTCTGTAAGTTTTCCTGAGGGGCAGAGGGGCAGCCTGTGTAAGTTAAAAAAAAAAAAACACCTAAGTGTTATAAATACTAACACACTAAGGACATGTGAATTAATATGGGTAAAAGTTTAGCTTTCAATAGGTAAACATTTTCTTTAAAAACTTGTGTACACACACGTGCATGCACACACACACATGCAGGAATAGAACAATTATCTCTTTACAAATGTCTACAAGTAATGAGGACACTGTTATAAGAGCAATCTAATAACAATGATAGCTGATGGGCTTATTGCCAGAATTTTATGGATCTACCTGTCTGCAAAAATAAATTTCCTTTCACACTACTCATCTGTTTATGTTTTATTATGGTATTACAGAATTTTCCTCCTTTATTAAATAGTTTTGTATATCAGTAATTAAATGTTCTCCTTTATAATTTAGTTTCCAGATATAAACTGTCCATGTAGCTCTTAAGAACAATTTATAATATTAGAACTAGATAAGAAATAGTTCCTATCAAATATATAATTAATTATTAAATATACTATTATTTTCTATATTTTATGATATTTTAATATCTTAAAAAGCTTTCTGGCTGGAGAGAAATTGCCACTCTCAAGGCTAGTCAATTTTGCTTTAAGACATTTTTAAGAGTAGTTGTAGATTTATAACAAATCTGAGAGGAAGATATGGAGATTTCCCATATACCTCCCTTCCCAAAATCTATGCAATTTCCCCCATTATTGACATCTTCCATCAGAGTAATATATATACTTTTTTACTAAGGATGAACCTAAATTGACACATCATAATCACTCAAAGTCTATAGTTTACCTTAGGGTTTACTCCCAGTATTGTACACTATATGGGTATGAACAAATGCATGATGACCTGTATCCATCACTATAGTATCACGCACACAAATATTTTTAAAATTTTATTGGAGTATAGTTGATTTACAATGTTGTGTTAGTTTCAGGTGTACACCAAAGTGTATATGTATATGCATATACATATGCATACATATATCCACTCTTTTTTTTTTAGATTTTTTTCCCATATAAGCAATTACAGAGTATTGAGATTTCCCTGTGCTGTACAGCAGGTTCTTATTACTTATCTACTTTATATATAGTTGTGTGCATATGTCAGTCCCAATCTCCCAATTTATCCTCCCCCTGTACCCCCTGATAACCACAAGTTTGATTTCTACATCCATGACACTAATTCTGTTTTGTAAATAAGATCATTTGTACCCTTTCTTTTTCAGATTCCACATATAAGCAATATCATCTGATATTTGTCTTTTGGTGTCTGACTTACTTCACTCAGTATGACAATCTCTAGTTCCATTCATGTTGCTGAAAATGGCATTATTTTGTTCTTTTTTAAGGCTGACTAATATTCCATTGTATATATGTACCACATTATCTTTATCCATTCCTCTGTTGATGGACATTTTGGTTGCTTCCATGTCCTGGCTATTGTAAATAACAGTGCAATGAACATTGAGGTGCATGTATCTTTTTGAATTATGGTTTTCTTTGGGTATATGCCCATGAGTGGGATTTCTGGGTCATGTAATAGTTTTATTTTTAGTTCTTTAAGGAACGTACATGCTATTCTCCACAGTGGCTGTACCAATTTACATTCCCACCAACAGTGTAGGAGGGTTCCCTTTTCTCCACACACTCTCCAGAATTTGTTGTTTATAGATTTTTTGATGATGGCAATTCTGACTGGTGTGAGGTGATAGCTCATTGTAGTTTTGCTTTGCATTTCTCTGATAATTAATGATGTTGAACATATTTTCATGTGCATTTTGACCATCTGTATGTCTTCTTTGGAGAAATGTCTATTTATGTCTTCTGCCCATTTTTTGATTGGGTGATTTGTTTTTTTTTCAGTTGAGCTGTTTATATATTTTCGAGATTAAGCTCTTGTTCGTGGCTTCATTTCCAAATATTTTCTCCCATTCTGTGGGTTGTCTTTTTGTTTTCTTTATGGTTTCCTTTGTTGTGAAGAAGATTTTAAGTTTAATTAGATCTCATTTGTTTCTTTTTGTTTTATTTTCATTACCCTAGGAGGTGGATGAAAAAAGATCTTCTGCATTTTATGTCAAAGCGTGTTCTGCCTATGTTTTCCTCTAAGAGTTTTATGGTGTCCAGCCTTACATTTAGGTCTTTAACCCTGAGTTTATTTTCTGTATGGTGTTAGGGAGTGTTCTAATTTCATTCTTTCACATGTAGTTGCCCAGTTTTCCCAGCACCATTTATTGAAGAGACTGTCTTTTCCCCATGGTATATTCTTGCCTCCTTTGTCATAGATTAGGTGACCATAAGTCTGTGGGTTTATTTCTGGGCTTTCTATCCTATTCCACTGATCTTTATTTCTGTTTTTGTGCTAGTACCAATTGTTTTGATTACTGTAGCTTTGAAGTATAGTCTGAAGTCAGGGATCCTGATTTCTCCAGCTCTGTTTTTCTTTCTCAAGATTGCTTTGGCTATTTGGGGTCTTTTGCATTTCCATACAAAATGTAATACTTTTTTTCTATATCTGTGAAAAATGCCATTGGTAATTTGATAGGTATTGCATTGAATCTATAGATTGCTTTGGGTAGTATAGTCACTTCACAATATTGATTCTTCCGACCCAAGAACATGGTATACCTCTCCAGTTGTTGGTGTCATCTTTGATTACTTTCATCAGTATCCTATAGTTTTCTGTGTACAGGTCTTTTGCTTCTTTAGGTAGGTTTACTCCCAGGTATTTTACTCTTTTTGTTGCAATGGTAAATGGGATTGTTTCCGTAATTTCTCTTTATGATCCTTTGTTGTTAATGTGTAGAAATGCAATAGATTACCTTATATTAATTTTGTATCCTGCAACTTTACCAAATTCACTGATGAGCTCTAGTAGTTTTCTGGTAGCATCTTTAGGATTTTCTATGTAGAGTATCATGCCATCTGCAAACAGTGACAGTTTTACTTCTTCTTTTCCAATTTGGCTTCCTTTTATATCTTTTTCTTCTCTGACTACTGTGGCTTGGGCTTCCAAAACTATGTTGAATAATAGTGGCGAGTGTGGACATCCTTGTCTTGTTTCTGATCTTAGAGGAAATGCTTTCCATTTTTCACCATTGAGAATGATGTTTGCTGTGGGTTTGTCATATATGGTCTTTATTATGTTGAGGCAGGTTCCCTCTATGCTCACCTTCTGGAGAGTTTTTTATCATAAATGAGTGTTGAATTTGTCAAAAGCTTTTTCAGCATCTATTTAGATGATCATATGGGTTTTATTCTTCAGTTTGTTAATATGGTGTATCACATTGAATGATTTGCATATGTTGAAGAATCCTTGCATCCCTGAGAGAAATTCTCCTTGATCATGATACATGACCCTTTTGATGTGTTGTTGGATTCTGTGTGCTAGTATTTTGTTGAGGATTTTTGTATCTAAGCTCATCAATAATGTTGGTCTATAATCTTCTTTTTCTATGGTATCTTTGTCTGGTTTTGGTATCAGGGTGATGGTGCACTTGTAGAATGAGCTAGGGAGTGTTCTTTCCTCTGTTATTTTTTGGAGCAGTTTGAGAAGGATAGGTGTTAGCTCTTCTCTAAATGTTTGGTAGACTTCACCTCTGAAGCCATCTGGTCCTGTACTTTGGCTTGTTGGAAGATTTTTACCCATTTTCAATTTCATTGCTTGTGATTGGTCTGTTCATATTTTCTGTTTTTTCCTGGTTCAGTCTTGGAAGGTTATGCCTTTCTAAGAATTTGTCTATTTCTTCCAGGTTGTCCATTTTATTGGCTAATGGTTTATCAATTTTGTTTATCTTCTCAAAGAACCATCTTTTAGTTTCAGAGATTTTTTTTCTTTTATTATACAGCAGGTCCTTATTATTTGTCTATTTTATACATAATAGTGTATATATGTCAATCTCATGTCCCAGTTCATCCCACCACCACAACCCACACCCTGCTCTCCCCCCTTGATGTCCATACATTTGTTCTCTACATCTGTGTCTCTATTTCTGGCTTTCAAACCAGCTAATCTGTACCATTTTTCTAGATTCCACATATATGCATTAATAAATGATGTTTGTTTTTCTCTTTCTGACTTACTTCACTCTGTAGAACAGTCTCTAGGACCATCCACGTCTCTACAAATGAACCATTTTCATTCTTTTATAAGGCCGAGTAATATTCCACTGTATATATGTACCACATCTCCTTCATCTATTGGTCTGTCAGTGGGCATTTAGATTGCTTCCATGACCTGGCTATTGTAAATAGTGTTGCAATGAACATTGGTGTGCAAGTGTCTTTTTGAATTATGATTTTCTCTGGGTATATTCTCAGTAGTGAGATTGCTGGGTCATATGGTAATTCTATTATTCATTTTTTAAAGAACCCCCATACTGTTCGCCATAGTTACTGTATCAATTTACATTCCCACCAACAGTGAAAGAGGGTTGCCTTTTCTCCACACCTTCTCCAGAATTTGTGGTTTGTAGATATTTTGTTGATGGTCATTCTGTGAGTTGATACCTCATTGTAGTTTTGATTTGAAATTCTTTAATAATTAGTGATATTGAGCAACTTTATGTGCCTCTTGGCCATCTGTATGTCTTCTTTGGAAAAGTGTTTATTAGGTCTTCAGACCATTTTTAGATTGGGTTGTTTGTTTTTTTGATATTGAGCTGCACGAACTGCTTATATATTTTGGAAATTAATCCTTTGTCAGTTGCTTCATTTGCAAATATTTTCTCCCATTCTGACAGGAGAATTACATTTACATGTCATTCCATTTTGTTTATAGTTTCCTTTGCTGTGAAAAAGCTTTAAGTTTCATTAGGTCCCATTTTTTAATTTTTGTTTTTATTTTCATTACTCTAGAGGTGGATCAAAAAAGATCTTGCTGTGATTTATGTCCAAGCGTGTTCTTCTTATGTTTTCCTCTAAGAGTTTTATAGAGTCCAGTCTTACCTTTACGTTTTTAATCCATTTTGAGTTCATTTTCGTGTATGGTGGTAGGGAGTGTTCTAATTTTGTTCTTTTACCTGTAGCTGTCCAGTTTTCCCAGCACCACTTATTGAAGAGACTGTCTTTTTTTTTTTTTTCACACACACACATACACTGTGTTTTATTTTTACAAGAGATAAGTAAAGTAACACCAAGCATTGTAAGTGGATGACCACAACAAAAGCAACAATGATTGCAATTACGAAACACGAAACACACTCATACTATGACATAATATCAGTCCAGTACAAGAGACTGTCTTTTCTCCGTTGTATATTCTTTCCTCCTTTGTCATAGATAAGTTGACCATAGTTGAGTGGGTTTATCGCTGGGCTTTCTATGCTGTTCCATATTTCTGTTTTTGTGCCAGTATCATAGTGTCATTAATCTAGCTTTTTAGTATTGTCTGAAATCAGGGAGTCTGATTCCTCCAGCTTCGTTTTTTTCCCCAAGATAGCTTTAGCTATTCAGGGTATTTTATGTCTCCATAAAAATTTTAAGATTTTTTGTCCTAATTCTATAAAAAGTGCCATTGGTAATTTGATAGGGATTGCACATAACCTGTAGATTGCTTTGGGTAGTAGAGTCACTTTCACAATATTGATTCTTCCAATCCAAGAACATGGTATACCTCTCCATCTGTTTACATCATCTTTGATTTCTTTCATCACTGTCCTAGAGTTTTCTGAGTACAGGTTTTTTACTTCCTTGGGTAGGTTTATTCCTAGGTATTTTATTCTTTTTGTTGCAATGGTAAATGGGATTATTTCCTTATTTCTCTTTCTAATCTTTCATTGTTAGTATATAGAAATGCAAGAGATTTCTGTGCATTAATTTTGTATCCAGCAACTTTACCAAATTCATTGACTACCTCTAATATTTTTCTGGTGGTTTTTTTAGGATTTTCTATTCAGAGTATCATGCCATCAGAAAACAGTGACAGTTTTACTTCTTCTTTTCCAATTTGGATTCCCTTTGTTTTTATTTTTCTTCTCTGATTGCCATGGCTAGGACTTCTAAAACTATGCTGAATAATACTGGTGAGAGTGGACATCCTTGTCTTGTTCCTAATCTTAGAGTGAGTGCTTTCAGTTTTCCACCATGGAGAATGATGTTTGTTGTGGGTTTGTCATATATGGCCTTTCTTATGTTGAGATAGGTTCCCTCTATGTCCACTTTCTAGAGAGTTTTTATCATAAATCTGTGTTGAATTTTGTCAAAAGCTTTTTCAACATATATTGAGATGGTCATATGGTTTTTATTCTTTAGTTTGTTAATATGGTGTATCACATTGTTTGATTTGCATATATTGAAGAATCCTTGCATCCCTGGAATAAATCCCACTTTATCATGGTGTATGATCCTGTTAATGTGTTGTTGGAATCTGCTTGCTAGTATTTCATTGAGGATTTTTGCATCTATATTCATCAGTGATATTGGTCTGCAATTTTTTGTTTTTAGTATCTCTGTCTGGTTTTGGTATCAGCATGATGGTGGCCTTGTAGAATGAGTTTAGGAGTTCCTTCCTCTGCAGTTTTTTGGAAGTGTTTGAGAAGGATAGATGTTAGCTCTCCTCTAAATGTTTGATAGAATTCACTCATGATGCCATCTGGTCCTGGACTTTTGTTTGTTGGAAAAATTTTTATCAGTTTCAATGTCATTACTTGTGATTGGTCTGTTCATATTTTCTATTTCTTCCTGGTTCAGTCTTGGAGGATTATACCTTTCTATGAATTTGTCCATTTCTTCCAAGTTGACCATTTTTTTTGGCACAGAGTTGGTTTGTAGTAGTTTCTCATGATGCTTTGTATTTCTGTGGCGTCCATTGTTACTTCTCCATTTTCATTTCTAATTTTATTGATTTGTGTCCTCTTCCTCTTTTTCTTGATGAGTGTTGGTAAATATTTACCAGTTTCGTTTATCTTCTCAAGGAACCAGCTTTTAGTTTTATTGATATTTGCTATTGTTTTCTTTGTTTCTATTTCATCTATTTTTGCTCTGATTTTTATGATTTCTTTCCTTCTACTAACTTTGGGTTTTATTTGTTCTTCTTTCTCTAGTTCCTTTAGGTGTAAGGTTAGATTGTTTATTTGAGATTTTTCTTGTTTCTTGAGGTAGGATTGTATTGTTATAAACTTCCCTCTTAGAACTGCATTTGCTGCATCCCATAGGTTTTGGATCATTGTGTTTTCATTGTCATTTGTTTCTAGGTATTTTTTTATTTCCTCTTTGATTTCTTCAGTAATCTCTTGGTTATTTAGTAACGTATTATTTAGCCTCCAAGTGTTTGTGTTTTTTACATTTTTTCCCCTGTAATTTATTTCTAATCTCATAGTGTTGAGGTCTGAAAAGATGTTTGATATGATTTAAATTTTCTTAAATTTACTGAGGCTTGATTTGTGATCCAAGATGTCATCTATTCTGCAAAATGTTCTGTGGGCACTTGAGAAGAAAGTGTAATCTGCTGGTTTTGGATGGAATGTCCTATAAATGTCAATTAAGTCCATCTTGTCTATTTTGTCATGTAAAGCTTACTTTTACTTATTAATTTTCTGTCTGGAGGTTCTGCCCATTGGTGTAAGTGAGGTGTTAAATTCCCCCATATTACTGTGTTACTGTCAATTTCTTCTTTTATGGCTGTTAACATTTGCCTTATGTATTGAGGTGCTCCTATATTGGGTCCACATATATTCATAGTTGTTCAATCTTCTTGGATAGATCCCTTGGTCATTATGTAGTGTCTTTTTGTCTCTTGTAACAGTCTTTGTTTTAGAATATTTTGTATGATATGAATATTGCAACTCCAGCTTTCTTTTGATTTCCATTGCATGGTATATCTTTTTCCATCCCCTCACTTTTAGAAAGTCTGTTTGTGTCCCTAGATCTGAAGAGGGGTTCGTGTAGACAGCATATATCTGTTTCTTGTTTTTGTATCCATTCAGCCAGTCTCTGCCTTTTGGTTGAAGCATTCATTCCATTTACATGTAAGGTAATTATTGATATGTAAGTTCCTATTGCCATTTTCTTAATTGTTTGGTGTTTGTTTCTGTAGGTCCTTTTTCTTCCCTTATTGTTTTATTCTCCTCTCTTGTGTTTCTTGCCTAGAGAAGTTCCTTTAGCATTTGTTGTAAAGCTGGTTTGGCGATCTTGAATTCTTTTAACTTTTGCCAGTCTGAAAACCTTTTTTTTTTCTCTGTGGAATCTGAATAAGAACCTTGATTGGTAGAGTATTCTTGGTTGTAGGTTTTTTCCTTTCATCACTTTAAATATATCGTGGCATCCCTTCTGGCCTGCAGAGTTTGTGCTGAAGAATCAGCTGATAACCTTACGGGGATTCCCTTGTATGTTATTTGTTGCTTTTTTCCTTGTTGCTTTTAATATTTTTTCTTTGTATTTAACTTTTGTCAGTTTGATTAATATGTGTCTCATCATGTTCCTCCTTGAGGTTATCTTGTATGGGACTCTGAGCTTCCTGGACTTAGATGACTATTTCCTTTCCCAGGTTAGGGAAGTTTTCAACTTTGATCTCCTGAAATATTTTCTCAGGGCCTTTCTCTTTTTCTTCTTCTTCTGGAACCCCTATAATTCAAATGTTGGTGTGCTTAATGTTGGCGTGCTTAATGTTGTCCCAGAGGTCTCTGAGACCATCTACATTTCTTTTCACTCTTTTTTTCTTTATTCTGTTTTATGGCAGAGATTTCCACCATTCTTTCTTCCAGGTCACTTATTTGTTCTTCTGCCTCTGTTATTCTGCTATTAATTCCTTCTAGTGTATTTTTCATTTCAGTTATTGTCCTCTTCATCTCTGTTTGTTTGTTCTTTAGTTCTTCTAGGTCTTTGTTAAACTTTTCTTGTATCTTCTCAATCCATGCCTCCATTCTGTTTCTGAGATTTTGGATCATTTTTACTATCATTACTCTGAATTGTTTTTCAGATAGATTACTTATCTCATCTTCATTCAGTTCTTCTTTTAGGTTTTTATCTTGCTCCTTCATCTGCCACATATTTATATTTTGTCTCATTTTGTCAAACTTACTGTTTTGTGGTCTCCTTTCTGAAGACTGCAGGATCATAGTTCCTTTTGACCCTGGTGTCTGCCCCCTAGTGGGTGAGGTTGGTCCAAAAGTTTGTGCCATTATCCCCTTGATAGGGGTTTTGATTGGTGTTTTTGTGATCAGAGCCTGTCCTAGATATTGAGTGGGGCCTCCCCTTTGCTCTGATTGTCACTGCCCTGTCAGGGGCAGGGTCTGCTCCTTATTTGTTATAGTAGAGGCCCCAAGATCTGTTTTTTAGCTGTGATTCTGATCTGCAGTGGGAGGTAGGTGGAATTGGAGCATTCCCATTGGGAGAGAAGCCACTGTGTTTTCCTCCTCTGGAGATGTTCACCTGTGACTGTGCTCTTTTGGGTCCCCTTTTGCCCACTGTGCAGGCTTACAAAGTATACTGTTGTTGGCACTGCTCTCAGCCCTGCCTCAACTGAGGGTATGCCAGCAATTGGCCCTGGTCACTCTCAGGCATTGTTTTCACCTGGCCACTGGTGCAGGTCTACTGAGGTTAGGTCCCAGGACTGCAGTAGTTATGCACCTGGACCCCTGTAGGAGCTATGGAGGCAGCTTGAACTCTGGTCTGGCCCAATCCCCAGGTGTACATCTCCATAGATCCCACAGTTGCTAAAGCCAGACCTGTCCCAGCTGCAAGAGCACCTGTTGTCTTTTTGGATGTTTCACAGGTGCTGAATTGAGGAAGCCATCAGCAGAGGTGTTACTCTACTGTTTGCACAGCTGTGAAGAGAGATTTCAGCTCTTCTTACTTAGTCATACAGCCCCTGGGGTCAGCTGAGTTTTCAGCCAGTACTCTGTGTGATTTTCCTAGTGAGGGGAGCTATCTGTGCCCTCCCAGGACAGCGGGGCTTGTCCCAGCACCCACTGGTGGATTTCCTAGTACCAAGAGTTTTCTGTGCACTCCCGGGACAGCAGGGCAGATCTGAGTACCCACTCGTGGATTTCCTAGTAGTAAGAGCTATCCACACACTCCCAAGACAGCAGGGCATGTTCCAGCACCACTGATGGATTTCCTAGTTGTGGAAGCTATCTGCACCCTCCTGGGACAGTGGAACATGTCCCAGCACCCACTGGTGGATTTCCAAGTATCAAGAGCTATCTGCACCCTCCTGGAACAGCAGGGCATGTCCTGGCACCCACTGGTGGTAACAAGAGGTTTCCACATGCTCCCAGGACAGAGAGGCAGGTCCCAGCACCCACTGGTGGATTTACTAGTTGTGGAAGCTATCAGAGCCCTCCCAGGACAGCATGGGTTTGTCCTGGGTCCCTCTGGCAGAATTGCTAGTGGCTGGAGAGGTCTGTGCCTTTCTGGGTCAGTGGAGGCAGGTCCTGTGTCCCACTGGTGGAATTTCTAGTTTCGGGAGCTGTCCATGCCCTTCCAGGTAAGCCAGGCAGGGTCTGGTGTCTGCCCGCAGGTTTGGAAGAGGTGGCCAGTACCTGCCTCTGGAGTCCAAGATGGCGGCAGCAACTTGCCTCATACCTGGAGCTCCTGTGGACAGTGTCCTGTTTCCTGGGAGTGCTCACAGGGATAGTTCTTATGGCTGTCCCACCCCTTTCCTTGTGCACCTCCCAATAATCATGCCTTGCCTCTCTGGTGGGTCCAGACTTCCTCATAGTACACCCTCAGTTGCCATGGCCCAACCTCTTTAGGCTGTTTCTGCACCAACCCTGTTCCTCTCCCTGAGACTGAGCTTCAGAGTCAACTCCCACCCTCACTGACAGAGGTGTATCTCAGGTTGGGGAGTGCAGTGTACTGGTGTGACCTTCTGTTCAGGTTAGTCTCCATTTTGCCTTCCACAAACCAGTTGCTGCTCTCCTGTTTTAGGCTTCAAAACTCCCCCTCTGTCCAGTCTAATTTCTCTGCTGGTGAGGAGCCTTCCGAAGGCATGGAAACCTTTCCTCCTTCACAGCTCCCTCCCCAGTGCACAGGCCCTATCCTGATTCCTTCTGTTTCTTTTTTTCCTACACAGTTATGTGGAGGTTTTCTTGTTTTCTCAGATGTCTAAGGTTTTCTCTTGGATCTCAGTAGCTGTTCTGTGTAAATTGTTCCACTTGGAGATGTATTTTCAATGTTTCTGTAGAGGGAGGTGAACTCTGCTTCCTACTCCTCCTCCTCTTGATCCTGATCTCAGTGGAGTCCTTTTGACCTCACACAAAGTATTTTCACTGCTCTAAAACTCCTGTGTTCTACCTGTTCATCTTTCCATCCTCCAAAGTGCTTGGCAACAACTGATCTTTTCACTTTCTCCACAGTTTTGCCTTTTCCAGAATATTATATAGTTGGAGTCACACAGTTTATAGCCTTTTTATATTAGCTTCTTTCACTTAGTAAAATGCATTTAAGGTTCTGTCATGCTTTTTCATGGCTTTATAGTCATTTGTTTTTAGTGCTGGGTAATATTCCTTCACCTGGATGTACCACAGATTACTTATCCATCCACCTACTGAAGGACATCTTGGTTGCTTCCAACTGAATTTTGTCAGTTATGAACATAGCTGCTATAAACAACCATGTACAGGGTTTCATGTGACAGACCATTTCCACTGGGGTTGGAGAAGCCATTTTTGCTGGGAGTAGAGTGGCTAATTCCACAGGAGGTGTAAAGACTGCTTCTACTGGTAAAGAAAACTCAAAAGAACTTAGCTACTCATTGTTCTCCACTTCATCAGGGTCGTCCTACACAAAACCCCATCCCATTCTTTTCCAATCAATCAATGGCCTCAATTTAACAGTAGACACTGTGTTATGCTGGAAGTTCAACCTGCATTGTAATTAGTCCAATCATGGGCTGAGATTCAGCATTTGATTTTTAACAATTTTTGCCTTGTCTTTACAGGAGGTAAAGCTGTCCTTCAGAGCACATGCAGAAAGTTTTAGGTCACTTATATGGCAACTGTCCTGGGAATTTGAATTCCTGTGATCATTTTTTGTTCTTTCACATTTTAACCAGTGACATTAGCAGCAACCAACAAACCTCATTACATTCCCTAGTTTCCCCAAAGTGTTCTGAAGTATCATATACAGAGTCACTTAGCTCCTTGCCAAAGTGAATGATTAGGAGTACCCAAGGCAAATGTTATATGTATCTCTATAAGCAGTTCATGGCATGTGCTATCAGTGCACTCTTTACTACTGGAAATAGAGTCATTAACATCTTTAAGAATGATCGGATTAGAAAGTCAATTTTAGAAACCCCAGAATCAATTCATAAAACTCATCCTTAAAATTCTGTTTCTCTAAAACCACTCTTGGTACCAAAATCTGTATTAGTCAGGATTCTCCAGGGAAACAGAACCAATAGGAGATCTCTCTCTCTCTCTGTCTCTCTCTCTGCCCACACATACACACACACACAAATACATTTATCTCATATATATAGCGTTAAGCCTTAAACAACACAAGGGTTAGGGGCGCTGACTCCCCACCCTGCAGAAGACAATATAACTTTACAGTTGGTCCTCCATATCCACGTATTCAACCAATCATGGACCATGTAGTATGTATTTATTGAAAAAACTCCACATACAAGTGAATCTGTGCAGTTCAAACCCATGTTGTTCAAGGTTCAACTGTATATAAATATATAGAGGTAGATAAGCATACTTGTTTATAAATTATATATACATATATAATATATATTATATATAATATGAGAGAGAGAGAGAGGAAGTCTTATTATAGGAATTGACTCATGATTATGGAGGCTGAGAATCTGCTGTCTGCAAACTGGAGAACCATGAAAGCCAGTGTGTAATTCAGCCCAAGTCCAAAGGCCTAAGAACAAGGAGTTCCAAAGTCCAAGGGGAGAAAAAGATAGATGTCAAATGTGCCAGCTCAAATAGAGAGAAAATTTGCCCTTCCTTCAGACTTGGGATTTCAGATTAGTCTCAGATTTGAAGCTTTCCATTTAGAAGGACTGGGTGCAGTTCATTCATCCATACATTTAACAAATATATATTTTGAGTTTTTACCACGTACCAAGTACCATGCTAGGTGGTAGGAATAGAGAAGTCAACTAAAAAATGTACTCATCTTTCTGACACTAACATCATAATGAAGGAACACAGACGTTAAGCAGCAAACAGTTGAAAACAAAAAATATTTCAGATAATCATAAATGTTATGAAGAGTGTAAATCAGAAAAATTGAATCAAGCGTAATTGAAATTTAGGGATTGAAGAAGGAGGGTACTTAAAATAGAATGTTTAGGTAATGCCCCTTTCATGAAGGGACATTTGAGTGGAATTATAAGGAGACAACCATGTGAAGATATGGGATAGGATACAGTGTCAGGCAAGAAGGCAGCTGCCTAAGAACCACATTCCCTGTTCTTTCTTTGGGAACTAAAGCATCAAGAATGGTACCCTATGGCAGAGAGGAGTGGAAAATTCAGTGGTTAAGAGGGGAAATTTTAGGAGCACAATACAACATATTCTATTTTGGAGAGAATGATGGGTGAAAGGAGGTAGTTTATCCTCTCCTAAGGAGAACAAGATCTGAGCTAACAGGCTGGGAAGCTTTATGAAATCTCTCTAAGAAGACAGGAAGACAAAGGTAGGGCAATTAGAGAGGTCACCAGAAGCAAAGAGACAATTCTAAAGAAAATATATGTTTTTTACATAGTTTGGAAAAGGTATATCTTTCCTACAAGTCCATAATTTCCCTGAGGACAGGATCTTTCTCATTTATTTTTCTATTTCTGATGTGGTCTGCTTACTCCTTCTGTCATCACCAAAAGAACCTACAATTGATTATGCTTTTATAGAATAAATGTTCATCAAATTTCGTACAGGATATTCATGAAGGGGGAGACATTTACGTAAAGCTATATGGAATTTCACTCAGAGGTCATTTGAAAGGGATAGATATACCCAGAAGAAAGGAAATTTAGAGGCTATCATGGCCATACCAACAGAGACAGTGCATATCAGGAAAAATTTCAAATACTTGAAGTTTATTTTTGAACTATGCTGTATGAATTTCTCCAGAAATCTTTGTGCAAAGTATGACCTTTGTTTGAGTTTCACTTTTAAAGTTTGTATATCTTTCAGACTCATTGATGAGGAAGGAAAGAGCAATCATGCAACTGGTAAGAGACAGGATATACAGCACACCAGGCTTGAAAATAGTGGTGGCAAAAATAATTAACAGATAATGTCAATGCAATAAAAAGTTGTCACAAGATAATGGTCTCCAGCTGTTGTATAAATATTGCAGTGAGAACCATTTTTCAAAGACAAATGTCAAAGTTGAGAGAGGAATTTTTACCCCATAAAGTAATAACCCTTAAACAATGTTCTATTGCAATAATTTATTTCTGACACTTATACCTTGTTCTAAAAAAAAAAATATTTTTTTTTATAATAGAGATGCTATAATTGTGTCCTAACAGTTATTTGTTATCTTCAGTGTTATGATTATTCAACTTGATCAAAATTACCTTTTTTAACAATTTATAAATGTTTATTTTAGTGTATTTTCCTAAATGACTAGTTATCATCTTGCTTCCTATGTAGGTATCCTGTATAAGCTCTACTTGAAAATAATGACTAGCATCTGAGAGTCAAAATGGCAGATTATACCCTTTTTTAAATCAATAAGCATGTCTTATTGACAGTGTTTGAAAATTCACTGTTACAGTTCTATCTAATACCTTCAACTGAACATTATAGTTTTATATGCCTATTTTTAAAAACTATCTTACATTTTTTTCTAAGGAATATGTCTACCCAACTCCAGGTGATTTTAGGTAATATCACAAACCCAGATGACAGCCAAGTAATCATATATGGATTATTACATGACTCCTGAACTAATTTTGCAGGCTATTGCTAGAGTTAGAGATCTTTGTGTAATTTATTTTATCTAAACTTACTTTAGAATAATTTCAGTTCCAGTTATCAATTTATTGCTTCTCAGCTGAAAACCCTCTTTTATTTCCTGCTATGTAAAATGGAAATAATAATGTAACCTCATAAATATTTCTCCTTTGCCAGTAGGCACTATGTTAAGCTTGGTTAATGCAGAGTTTTGGAGGGACCCAGCAGAAGGAAATGTATTCTGTTTTTGGTTTCAGGGCGCTCCTCTTGGTAAATTCCTACAATGTGCAACAGGCATCAGCACTTCTTGAGCAGATTTCCCCAGAATGCAACTTCTCAGTCCATCACCCTTGCAAGAAGATTACCAGTAAGTTTCACAGTGCAGGACATCAGCAATCATTTCCACCATCTTACGGGCAACTGCCATACCCTCTCCAATAAGGTCTGGGTCTGAGCCTTGGGAGGAAATTTCTTCCATATTTTCTGTGTCTCAGCCAAAAGGGAGACTTATCCCTATATCAGTTCTTCTATTCTTCAGAGTTCTCTTTTCCCATTAGTTAGGTAATTATGATTATAATTAATCATTCTTTATATTAAATTTTCCCTGTTATAATTATTGTGTGCTTTGATTGGACCCTGACTGGTATTATTTTCAGATTCATGCCTTCAGTGATTTTTTTTTTAAAGTCACTAGAATGCAGTGGCTTCTTTATTTTCTTATTAAGGTAAGACATTCAATATTAACTATTTAAAAGTGTATAATTCAGTGCACTTAATATATTCACAATGTTGTTTAACCACCTCTTACCTCTATCTAGTTCCAAAACACTTTCATCACCCCATAAGAAAACTCTGCTCTCGTTAAGTGGTCACTGCAATTTCCCCTTAGCCTCATCCCTGGCAATCATCAATCTGCTTTCTAGGTTTATAGGTGTATCTATGTTATTTCATATAAATGTAACCATATAATAGGTGACATTTTGTGTCTAGCTTCATTCACATAATATAATGTTTCCAAGCCTCATTTACATTGTAACTCGTATCAGTACTTCATTCCTTTTTAAGCTGAGTAACATTCTGTTCTATGCATACACCTCATTTGCTTATTTAGTCATCCAGTGAAAGACATTGGGTTATTTGTACATCTTAGCTATTGTGAAGAGCTGCAGTGAATAGTCATATACAAGAATTGATATGAGTACCTGTTTTTAATTCTTTGGGGTATATACCTAGAAGTACAAATACTGGGCCATATGGCAATTCTGTTTAACTTTTTAAGAAATCACCAGATTTTACCATGGTAGCTGCATCATTTTATATTCCCACCAGCAGTGTACAAGGGTTCCAGTTTCTCTACATTTTGGTCATTTGTTGTTTTTCATTTTATTGATTATAGCCATCCTAGTGGGTGTGAAGTGGTACCTCATTGTGATCTTAATTTGCATTTTTCTAATGATGTTGAGCATAATATGTGCTTGTTGTCTATTTGTATATGTGCTTTGGAGAAATCTTTATTCATGTCCTTTGCCTGTTAAGTTGGGTTGTATGTCATTTTGTTGAGTTGGAAGAATTCGTTATATATTCTGGATAATAGATCTTTAACAGATATGATTTGCAAATATTTTTCCCATTACATAGGTTGTCTTTTTTAGTTTCTTGATAATGTCCTTTGAATGCACAAATCTTTACATTTTCATGTAGTCCAGTTTATCTACTTTTCCTTGTGGTGTTCATATTTTGGTGTCATTGATAAACCCATTGTCAGATCAATGTCATGAAGATTTATCCCTATGTTTTCTTGTAAGCGTTTTATATCTTTAACCCTTAAATTTAGATAATTGACCCATTTTGTGTTATTTTTTTGCATACTATGTGAAGTAAGCATCAACTTTATTCTTTTGCATGTGGATATTCAGTTGTGCAAGCCAAACGTTGCTTGTTGAAGAGATTACTATTTTCCCATTGAATGGATTTGGCACCTGTGTCAAAAATCAATTGGACACAGATGTATGAGTTAAAATTTGGACTTTTAATTGTATTCCATTTTTCTGTATATCTATTCTTATGCTGGTAACACATTGGTTTGATTAACTACAGTTGTGTACTAAATTTTGAATTCATAAAGTGTGAGTCCTCCATTTTTTTTTCTTCTTTTTCATTGCTTGGGCTTGCAATTCCATATAAATTTGAGTACTGGTATTTCTTTCTTTTTCTAAATTTTTAAATTTAATTTAATTTTTAAACAGCAGGTTATTTTATATATATATATATACAGCAGGTTCTTATTAGTTATCTATTTTATACATATTAGTGCATATATGTCAATCCCAAATTCCCAAT
Organism: Lipotes vexillifer; assembly: GCF_000442215.2. Classification (NCBI taxonomy): domain Eukaryota; kingdom Metazoa; phylum Chordata; class Mammalia; order Artiodactyla; family Lipotidae; genus Lipotes; species Lipotes vexillifer. The sequence continues at coordinate 17,895 of NW_006785530.1, read as the reverse complement.
TCATCCCACCACCACCATACCCCCCCCGCCACTTTCCCCACCTTGGTGTCCATACATTTGTTCTCTACATTTGTGACTCTATTTCTGCCCTACACACCAGTTCATCTATACCATTTTTCTAGGTTCCAAATATATGCGTTAATATACGACATTTGTTTTTCTCTTTCTGACTTAACTTCACTCTGCATGACAGTCTCTAGGTCCACTCACGTCTCTATAAATGACCCAATCTCGTTTCTTTTTATGGCTGAGTAAACTTCCATTGTATATATGTACCACAACTTCTTTATCCGTTCATCTGTCAATGGACATTTAGGTTGCTTCCATGACCTGGCTATTGTAAATAGTGCTGCAATGAGCATTGGGGTGCATATGTCTTCTGAAATTATGGTTTTCTCTGGATATATGCCCAGTAGTGGGATTGCTGGGTTATATGGTAATTCTAATTTTAGTTTTATAGGAACCTCCATACTGTTCTCCATAGTGGCTGTATCAGTTTACATTCCCACCAACAGTGCAAGAGGGTTCCCTTTTCTCCACACCCTCTCCAGCATTTGTTGTTTGTAGATTTTCTGATGATGCCCATTCTGACGGTGTGAGGTGATACCTCATTGTAGTTTTGATTTGCATTTCTCTAATAATTAGTGATATTGAGCAGCTTTCATGTGCTTCTTGGCCATCTGTAGAGAACTGTCATTTCTAAATTCTGCCAAAAAAAATGATGCTAGAATTTTTATACGGATTGCATTAAGTCTATAGACCACTTAGAGTAATATTGCCATCTTCACAATATTGTCTTCCAATGCATGAACACAGGATGTCTTTTGTATTTTTAGTGTATTAGTGTAAAAATCTTTCACCTCATTGGTCAACTTTATTTTTAGGTGTCTTATTTTTTAGGTAATATTACAAGTGAACTGTTTTCTTTTTAGATTCTTAATTGGTCTTGTGTAGAAACATAACTGGTTTTGTTTGTTGATCTTGTACTCTGCAATTTTGCTGAATTAATTTATTAGCTCTATTATTTGGGAGATTTTCCATATAGGATCATGTCTTCTATGATAGAAATAGTTTTACTTCTTCTTTTCTAGTTTGGATTCCATTTATTTCTGTTTCTTACCTAATTGTCCTGACTTGAATTTCTGGTACAATGTGGAATAGCAGTAATGAAAGCAAGAATACTGGTCTTAATTCGGATCTTAGGAGGAAAGCTTTCAGTCTTTCATCATAGATTATATTAGTGTGGGTTTTTCATAAATGCCCTTCATCATGTTGAGGGAGTTGCCTTCTAATCTTAGATTTCTGGGTGTTTTTATCATTAAAAGGTACTGAATTTTGTTACATGCTTTATCTGAGTCAATTGAGATGATCATGGGTCTTTTTCTTTCTGCTCTATTAATGTGGTTTTTACATTGATTTTCTTATGTTGAACCACCTTTGTATTCCAGGTATAAATTCCACTTGGTCAGAGTATATTATCCTTTTCATATGCTGTTGGATTTGGTTTGCTAGTATTTTGTTGTTTTTGCATATTAATTCATAAGGGATATTGGTCTATAGTTTTCTCTTATTTTGGTGTCGTTGGATTTGATAATAAATAAGGTAATGCTGGCCTCATATAACACTAGGTAGTATTCCTCCCTCCCTCTCTCTTCTAGTTTTCAGAAGCGTTTGAGAAGGATTGATGTTAATTCTTCTTTAAATGTTTTTTGCCATTGAGGATGATGTTGGCTGTGGGCTTGTCATATACGGCCTTTATTATATTGAGGAAAGTTCCCTCTACACCTACTTTCTGCAGGGTTTTTATCATAAATGGGTGTTGAATTTTGTCAAAAGCTTTCTCTGCATCTATTGAGATGATCATATGGTTTTTCTCCTTCAATTTTTTAATATGGTGTATCACGTTGATTGATTTGCCTATATTGAAGAATCCTTGCATTCCTGGAATAAACCCCACTTAATCATGGTGTATGATCCTTTTACAGTGCTGTTGGATTCTGTTTGCTAGTATTTTGTTGAGGATTTTTGCATCTATGTTCATCAGTGATATTGACCTGTTGTTTTCATTCTTTGGTGGTGTGGTTTTGGTATCAGGGTGATGGTGGCCTCGTAGAATGAGTTAGGGAGTGTTCCTCCTTCTGCTATATTTTTGAAGAGTTTGAGAAGGATAGGTGTTACCCATTCTCTAGATGTTTGACAGAATTCACCTGTGAAGCCATCTGGTCCTGGGCTTTTGTTTGTTGGAAGATTTTTAATCACAGTTTCAATTTCAGTGCTTGTTATTGGTCTGTTTATATTTTCTATTTCTTCCTGATTCAGTCCTGGCAGGTTGTGCATTTCTAAGATTTTTCCATTTCTTCCAGTTTGTCCATTTTATTAGCATAGAGTTGCCTGTTGTAATCTCTCATCATCTTTTGTATTTCTGCAGTATCATTTGTTATTTCTCTTTTTTCATTTCTAATTCTATTGATTTGAGTCTTCTCCCTTTTTTTCTTGATGAGTCTGGCTAATGGATTATCAATTTTGTTTATATTCTCAAAGAGCCAGCTTTGAGGTTTATTGACCTTTGCTATCATTTCCTTCATTTCTTTTTCATTTATTTCTGATCTGAGTTTTATGATTTCTTTCCTTCTGATAACTTTGGGGTATTTTTTTTCTTCTTTCTCTAATTGCTTTAGGTGGAAGGTTAGGTTGTTTATTCGAGATGTTTCCTCTTTCTTAAGGTAGGATTGTATTTCTATAAACTTCCCTTTTAGAACTCCTTTTGCTGTATTCCATAGGTTTTGGGTCATCATGTCTCCATTGTCATTTGTTTCTAGATACTCTTATTTCCTCTTTGATTTTTTCAGTGATTTTTCAGTGATTTTTTCAGTGATTTTTCAGTGATCACTTTTCAGTGATACACTTTTCAGTAGTGTACTGTTCAGCCTCCATGTGTTTGTATTTTTTACACATCTTTTCCTGTAATTGATATCTAGTCTCATAGTGTTGTGGTCAGAAAAGTTACTTGATACAATTTCAATTTTCCTAAATTTACCAAGGCTTGATTTGTGACCCAAGATATGATCTATCCTGAAGAATGTTCCATGAGCAGTTGAGAAAAATGTGTATTCTGTTGTTTTTGGATGGAGTGTCCTATAAATATCAATTAAGTCCATCTTGTTTAATGTATCATTTAAAGCTTGTGTTTCCTTATTTATTTTCATTTTGGTTGATCTGTCTATTGGTGAAAGTGGGGTGTTGAAGTCCCCTACTATGAATGTGTTACTGTCGATTTCCCCTTTTATGGCTGCTAGTTTTTGCCTTATGTATTGAGGTGCTCCTATGTTGGGTGCATAAATATTTACAATTGTTCTATATTCTTCTTGGATCGATCCCTTGATTGTTATGTAGTGTCCGTCTTTGTCTCTTCTAATAGTCTTTATTTTAAAGTCTATTTTGTCTGATATGAGAATTGCTACTCCAGCTTTCTTTTGGTTTCCATTTTCATGGAATACCTTTTTCTATCCCCTTGCTTTCAGGCTGTATGTGTTTCTAGGTCTGAAGTAGGTGTCTTTTAGACTGCATATATTTGGGTTTTGTTTTTGTATCCATTCAACCAATCTGTGTCTTTTGGTAGGAGCATTTATTCTGTTTACAGTTAAGGCAATTATCGATATGTATGTTCCTCTTCCCATTTTCTTAATTGTTTTGGGTTTGTTATTGTATATCTTTCCTTCTCTTGTGTTTCTTGTCTAGAGAAGTTCCTTTAGCATTTGTTGTAAAGTTCGTTTGGTAGTGCTGAACTCTCACAGCTTTTGCTTGTCTGTAAAGGTTTTAACTTCTCCATCAAATCTGAATGAGATCCTTGCTGGGTAGAGTAATCTTGGTTGCAGGTTTTTCTCCTTCATCACTTTCAGTATGTCCTGCCACTCCCTTCTGGCTTGTAGAGTTTCTGCTGAGAGATCAGCTGTTAACCTTATGGGGATTCCCTTGTGTGTTATTTGTTGTTTTTCCCTTGCTGCTTTTAATATGCTTTCTTTGTATTTAGTTTTTGACAGTTTGATTAATATGTGTCTTGGCATATTTCTCCTTGGATTTATCCTGTATGGGACTCTCTGTGCTTCCTGGCCTTGATTAACTATTTCCTTTCCCATATTAGGGAAGTTTTCAACTATAATCTCTTCAATTATTTTCTCAGTCCCTTTCCTTTTCTCTTCTTCTTCTGGAACCCCTATAATTTTAATGTTGGTGCGTTTAATGTTGTCCCAGAGGTCTCTGAGACTGTCCTCAGTTCTTTTCATTCTTTTTTTCTTTATTCTGCTCTGCAGTAGTTATTTCCACTATTTTATCTTCCAGATCACTTATCCGTTTTTCTGCCTCATTCATTCTGCTATTGATCCCATCTAGAGTATTTTTCATTTCATTTATTGTGTTGTTCATCATTGTTTGTTTCATCTTTACTTCTTCTATGTCCTTATCAAATGTTTCTTGCATTTTGCCTATTCTAATTCCAAGATTTGGATCATCTTTACTATCATTATTCTGAATTCATTTTAAGGTAGACTGCCTATTTCCTCTTCATTTGTTACGTCTGGTGTGTTTTTATCTTGCTCCTTCAAGCTGCTGTGTGTTCTTCTGTCTTCTCATTTTGCTTATGTTATTGGGTTTGGGGTCTCCTTTTTGTAGGCTGCAGGTTTGTAATTCCCATTGTTTTTGGTGTCTGTTCCCAGTGGCTAAATTTGGTTCAGTGGGTTGTGTAGGCTTCCTGGTGGAGGGGACTAGTGCCTGTGGTCTTGTGGATGAGGCTGGATCTTGCCTGACTCTTTTTTAGTGAGGTTTTTTTTCCCCTTATTTTATTTTATTTTATTATTTTTAACATCTTTACATATACATATATGCCCATATCTCCTCCCTTTTGTGTCTCCCTCCCACCCTCCCTATCCCACCTCTGTAGTTGGCCACAAATCACCAAACTGATCTCCTTGTGCTATGCAGCTGTATCCCACTATTTCACGTTTGGTAGTGTATATATGTCCATGCCATTCTCTCACTTCTTCCCAGCTTACCCTTCACATTCCCCATGTCTTCAAGTCCATTTTCTATTTCTGTGTATTTATTTTTGTCCTGCCCCTAGTTTAGTGAGCTTTTTGATTACCGATTCAATCCTTTTATTTGCTATGGGTTTGTTCAGCTTTTCTATTAATTTTTCAGTCAGTTTTGACTATTTGTTTATTCCTAGGAATTTTTCTAGTTCATCTAGGTTTTCTAATTAGTTGGTGTACATTTGTTTGTAGTATTCTCTTATACTCCTTTTAATGTCTGTTAGATTAGTAGCAATGACGACATTTTCATTTCTGATTTTTACTTTCGCAGTCTCTGTTGTTTTCCCTTAGTCAATCTAGCTAAAGATTTTTCAATTTTGTTTGATCATTTTAAAGAACTGGTTTTTGGTTTCATTGATTCTATTGTTTTTCTCTTCTCTACTTTGTTTTTTCCACTTTATTAGTTCTCTTCATTAGTTTTGTGTTTAGGTTGGCCTTGCTTTTCTAATTCCTTATGGTATAAAGTTCTGTTATTGATTTTAGATCTTTATTCCTTTTTTATAATGTACTCATTTAAACTTATAAAATTCCCACAGAGCACTGCTTTCACAGCATGAAGTAAGTTTTTTACATTGTGCTATATTTATTTCTCCCATCTTTAAATATTTTCTCATTATTCTCATGACTTCTTCTTTGACTAACTGGTTGTTAACAGTGTGTTATTTAATTTCCAAATATTTGTGAGTTTTCTAGTTTTTTTTTTTTTTCTTCTCTTATTGACTTCTACCTTCATTCCACAGTGGTCAGAGGAGATAATTTTATGATTTCAATCTTTTAAATGTATTAAAACATGTTTTGTAGCCTATTATATTATCTTCCTGAATAATGTCCATGTGCACTTGAGAAGAATGTGTATTCTGATGTCACTGAATAGAGTTTTATATATATACATAAAACTTAAGATATATATACATATATATATTTATATATGTATATGTATCTTAAGACATTGTTTTATAGTGCTGTTAAAGTCCTGTATTTCCTTTATCGGTCTTCAGTCTAAATGTTCTACCCATTATTGAAAGTAGCATGTTGAAATCTCCATGTATCATTTTAGAACACTCTGTGTCACATTTCAATTCTGTCAGTGTTTGCTTCATATATTTTAAGGCTCTGTTATTTGAATGGTATATATTTTTAATTTTTATGTATTTTTGATTAAATAACACTTTCATCAATATGCAATATTCTTCTTGATTTTTCTAACAATTTTAACTTAAATTCTACTTTTCTCATACTATTATATGTACCTCAGATCTCTTGTTACCATTTGCATCTTTTCCCATTGTTTCATTTTGAACCTATTTGTGGCTTTGGATCTAAAATGAGTCTCTTAGCAATGTTTGTTTTGTTTTTCAAATCTATTCTGCCAATCTTTGTCTTTAAATTGGTGCATCTAATCTATTTATGTTTAAAGTGATTAGTGATAAGTAAGAACTTCTTCATTTTGCTCTGTTTTTTATATGGCTTAATTTTCATTGCTAATCAATTTCTCTAATACTGTTTTCTTTTCTGTATAATCAATTACTTCCCGTGTACGATTATGATTTTCTCTTCATTTTCTTTTCTGTTTAGTTTCAATAATTTTCTTACAGATTTCCCTGAGGATTACAATTAGCAACATAAAATTATAGCAGTCTAGTTTGAATTGATACCAGTTTAGCTTCAGTAGCATTCAAAATGTCTGCTTCTATATAGCTCAATTCCCCCTTTGTATTATTATTGTCAAAAACTACATCTTTATACATCATGTGTATATGCTAAGGTTTTATAACTTTTTTTATTTATTTATCTTTCAAACCATATATTAAAAAGAGGTGTTATAAACCAGTAATACGATAATACAACATTTGTATTTATTTATGTAATTACCTTACTGGATTTTTTAATTTCTGCATATACCTTCAAGTCACTGTCTAATATCTTTTTATTTCAACATAAAGGATTCCCTTTAACATTTATTGTAGTGCAAGTCTATCATTTTTGTTTACTTATTAATATCTTAACTTCTTTTTCATTTCTGAAGAATGATTTCACAAGATATAAACTTCTTGGTCAACAGCTGTTTTTTCTTTAAGTAACTTAAATGTCTCATTCATTGTCTTATGACCTTTATAATTTCTAATGGTAAATCACTTATTTGTCTTATTGAGGATTATTTGCAGGTTATGAGTCACTTCTCTCTTGCTACTTTCAAGGTTCTCTATCTTTGGCTTTTGACGGTTTGATTATAAAATGTCTCAATGTGAATCTGTTTCAGTTCATCCTATTAGAGTTTGATGAAATTTTTGGATTTGTAGATTCATGTATTTTACCAAATTGTGTTAGCTTTTCAGCCATTATTTCTCCATATATTCTTTCATTCTCTTTAACTCTCTCTTCTTCTTCTTGGGATCCCATTATGTCATGTTAGTATGCTTCATAGTGCCCAAAATTTTCCTTAGGCTCTGTTCATTTTACTTCCTTTTTTCCTAGAGTGAATAATTTCAACTATTCTATCTTTAACTTAATTGATTTTTTCTTCTGCCTATTCAAGTATACTGTTTATCCCTCGAGTGAATCTCTTATTACAGTTGTTGTATTTTTTTAACTCCAAAATTTTGGATTCCTTTTTATAATTAAAATTCCAGGAGTGGAATTGTAGAATCATATGGTAGTTCTATGTCTTTATAGATATTCTCTATTTCATAAGGCATCAGTTTCCTGGTTTCATTTAGTTTTTTTTTTTTTGTGGTATGCGGGCCTCTCACTGTTGTGGCCTCTCCCGTTGCAAAGCACAGGCTCCGGACGTGCAGGCTCAGCAGCCATGGCTCATGGGCTCAGCCACTCCATGGCATGTGGGATCCTCCCGGACCGGGGCACGAACCCGTGTCCCCTGCATTGGCAGGTGGACTCTCACCACTGTACCACGAGGGAAACCCTCATTTAGTTTTTTGTCAGTGGTTTCTCTTAGATTTTTGAGCAAATTTAAAACAGTCAATTTAAAGTTTTGTCTAGTAAGTCCAATGTCTGGGCTTCTTCAGTGATGGTTTATATCATTTTTTTTTTCCTATGAATGGGCCATAGCTTCCTGTTTATTTATATGCCTTGTAATTTTTTTGTTAAATACAATATTTTGAATATTACAATGTGGAAACTCTGGAAGTCAGATTTTCTCCCTCCCTAACGTTTTCTGCTGTTGCCTGTTGAGGGGTGCAGTTGTCTATTTGTTTTGTGACTTCTTGAACCTACTTTAGCAAAAACTTGTTTTCCTTGTTGTATATAGTCACTGAATTCTCTGTTCCATTATCTCAACATTCAGCTAGTGACCTGACAAAGGTTTCCTTAAATGTTGAAATTTAGCAAAGCTTTCCTCCACTAAGCATTTCTCTAGTTGCTATAAACTTTTCATTAGTTTCTAGGGTTCTAAAAAAGTTTATTCTGTCAAGGATTTTTTTTTTTTTAGTTGAAGTGTAGTTGATTAACAAGATTGTATTAATTTCAGGTATACAGCATAGTGATTCAGTTTTTGAAGATTATATCCATTATAGGTTATTATAAGGTATTGGGTATAGTGCTATACAGTAAATCCTTGTGGCTTATCTATTTTATCTATAGTAGTTTGAATCTGTTAATATCATAATGCTAGTTTGTCCCTCACCCTTCTCCTTCTCCCATTTGATAGCCATGAGTTTAATTTCTATGTCTGTGAGTCTGTTTATGCTTTGTATTGCAATTCATTTGTATTATTTTTTAGATTCCACATGTAAGTGATATCATACAGTATTTGTCTTTCTTGGTATGAATTATTGCACTAAGCATAATATTGACTAGGTACACCCATATTGCTGAAAATGCAATATTTCACTTTTTAATCACTGAATAATATATATGTGTGTGTATATATATATATATCCACATATATGTATATTAATACATATATATTAAGAAGATATATATATATATATATATATATTCTTAATCCAATCATCTGTTGCATTGGGTGCATGTATATTTTCAAATGAGTGTTTGCATGATTTCCAGATATATATTCAGGAGTGGAATTGCTGAATCATATGGTAGTTCTATTTTAATTTTTAAAGGAACCTCCATACTGTTTTCCATAGTGGCTGCACAAATTTACATTTACACCAACAGTGTAGGAGTGTTCCCTTTTCTCCATATCCTCTCCAACATATTATTTGTAGACTTTGATGATAGCCATTCTGACAGATATGAGATGATAACTTGTGGTTTTGATTTGCATTTCTCTAATAATTTGCAGTGCTGAGCACCTCTTCATGTGCTTGTCAGTGATCTGTATGCCTTCTTTGGAAAAATATCTATTCAAGTCTTCTGCCCATTTTTCAATTGTATTGTTTGGTTTTTCAGTATTGAGTATGAACTGTTCATGTATTTTGGATATTAATCCTTTATTGGTCACATCATTTACAAATATTTTCTCCCATTCTATAAGTTGTCCTTTTGTTTGTTGATGGTTTACTTTGCTGTGCAAAAGCTTTTAAGTTTGATTAGGTCTCATGTTTATTTTTGCTTTTATTTCTTTTGCCTTGGGACATTGACCCAAGAATATATGGCTACAATTTATGTAAAAGAGTGTTTTGCTTATGTTCTCTTCTAGTTTTAAGGTCTTATGTCCTATGTTTAGGTCTTTAAAATATTTTGAGTTTATTTTTGTATGTGGTGTGAGATAATGTTCTAAACTCATTGTTTTACATGCGTCTGTCCAGTTTTCCCAGCACCACTGTCTTTTCTCCATGTATATTCTTGCGACCTATGTCTGGATAAATTTACTGTAGATGTGTAGGTTTATTTCTCAGGGCACTATTCTGTTTCACTGATCTATATATCTGATTTTGTGCCAATACCATGTTGTTTTGATTACTATGTCTTTGTAGTATGGGATACAAAAGCATAACTTTCTCAGAGGTATGGGATAGTTATACCTCCAGCTTTGTTCTTTTTTTTTAATCAGGATTGCTTTGGCAATTCAGAGTATTTTGTGATTCTATATAAATTTTAGGATTATTTGTTCTACTTCAGAGGAAATGTACTCAGTGTTTTGATAAGCATTGCATTAAATCTGTAGATTGCTTTTTGTAGTACAGTCTATTTTAATAGCATTGATAATTTGAAACCAAGAGCACAGGGTATCTTCCATTTCTTTGAATAATCTTCAATTTCCTTTATCAATATTTTATACTTTTCCACATATATATCTTTCACCTCCTTGCTTAAGTTTATTCCTAGGTTTTTTTGTTCATTTGTTTTTGTTTTTGGATGTGATTTTAACCAGGATTTTTTTAACTTTCTCTTTCTGATATTTCATTATTAGAGTATTTAACAGAAATGTAACAGATTTCTGTATATTAATTATGTATCCTGCAACCTTGCTGAATTAATTTAATAATTCTAATAGTTTTTGAGTGGAGACTTTAGGATTCTCTATATAGAGTATCACGTCATCCCCAAATACTGTTTTACCTCTTCACAACCCTTTGGATAACTTTTATTTCTTTTTCTTGTTTGATTGTTGTCACTGGGACTCCTAATACTATGTTATATAGAAGTAGTGAGAGTGGGAATCCTTGTTTTGTTCCTGAATTTCACAGGAAGACTTTCAGCTTTTCACTGTTGAGTATCTTCTTGGTTGTGGATTTGTCATAAATGGCCTTTATTACGCTTCCTCTATACCCACATTGATGAAAGTCTTTATCATTCATTAATGGATGTTGGATTTTGTCAAATGTTTTCCTAGGTCTTTTGAGATGATCATGTATTTTTGTCTTTCCTTTTGTAATATAGTGTATCATATTGATTGATTTGCATATGTTGAACCATTCTTGTGACCCTGGAATAAATCCAACTTGACCATTGTGTATGATAATTTTATGTATTGTTAGATTAAGTTTGCTAATATTTTGTTGAGAATTGTTGCATCTATATTCATCAAAGATGTAAGCCTGTAATTTTCTTCTTTTGTAGTGTCTATATCTGTCTTTGGTATCAAGATGGTGGTGGCCTCATAGGATTAATTTGCAAGTGTTCCCTCCTCTTAAATTTTTTGGAATAGATTGAGAAGGGTAGGTATAAGTTCTTTGTATATTTAGTAGAATTCCCCAGTGAAGCCATCCAGTCCTGGACATCTGTTTGCAGTGATTTTTTTTTTTTTTTCAAATTACAGATTCTATTTCACTTCTAGTGATTGGTCTGTTCAATTTAACTTTTTCTTCTTCACTCAGTCTTGGGAAGCTGTGTGTTCCTTGAAATTTGTCCATTTCTTCCAGGTTGACCAATTTGTTGGCATAACAGTTTATAGTATTCTTTTATGATTTTTTTTTTTTTTTGTATTTCTGTGGTATCAGTTGTTATTTCTCCTCATTCATGTCTTAATTTGTTTATGTGGGTCCTCTCTCTTTGCTTCTTGGTGAGCCTGGCTAGAGGTGTGTTAATTTTTTTTTTTTTATGTTTAAAAGAAAAAAGCTCTTGGTTTTATTGATCTTTGCTTATTTTCTATCTCTATTCTATTTATTATCTCTCTCATCATTATCATTTCCTTCCCTCTGCTGACTTTGGATTTTGTTTGTTTTTCTTTTCCTAATTCTTTTTAAGTGGCAGGGTAGGATATTTATTTGATATTTTTCTTGTTTCTTGAGGAAGGCCTGTATTGTAATGAAGTTCTCTCTTAAAACCCTTTTTGTTGCATCCCATAGATTTTGTAAATTTGTGTCTTCATTATTGCTTGTTTCTAATTATTTTCTGATTTCTCTTTTGATTTTATCATTGACCTATTGTTTTTTTAGCAGCATGTTGTTAATTCTCCATATGTTCTTTCTTTTCCCTTTTTTCTTTTTGTAGTTGATTTCCAGTTTAATACAGCTAAGGTCAGAAAAGATGCTTAATATAATTTCTATCCTCTTAAATTTGCTGAGGCTTTTTTTGTGACCTAGTATGTGGTCTGTCCTAGTGAACATTCCATGCATGCTTGATGAGAATGTGTATTCTGGTTTTTTGGATGTAGTGACTGTAGGTATCAGTTAAGTCCAACTGGCTTATTGTGTTATTTAGGACTTCTGTTGCCTTGTTGATTTTTTGTCTGCATGATCTGTCCATTGATGTCAGTGTTAAAAGTCTCCTACTCTTATTGTATTATTGTTAATTTCTCTCTTTATTTTTTTAGTATTTGCTTTACATATTTAGGTTCTTGTGTATTGGGTACTTATATATTAATGAGTGTTATATCCTCTTCTTATATTGATCTCTTTATCATTATATAATGCCCTTTTTAAAAAATTTATTTTATTCAAGTATAGTTAATTTACAATGTTGTGTTAATTTCCACTGTACAGCAAAGTGATTCAGTTATACATATATATACATTCTTTTTCATATTCTTTTCTGTTATGGTTTATCAAGGATATTGAATATAGTTCCCTGTGCTTTACAGTAGGACCTTGTTGTTTACCCATTCTATCTATAATAGTTTGCTTCTGTTAATTCCCAACTCCCAATCCATCCCTCCCCCATTGCCTCTCCCCCTTGGCAAACACAAATCTGTTCTCTATGTCTGTGATTCTGTTCTGTAGATAAGTTCATTTGTGTCATATTTTAGATTCCACATATAAGTGATATCATATGGTATTTGTCTTTCTCTTTACGACTTACTTCATTTAGTATAAAAATCTCCAGATGCATTCATGTTGCTGCAAATGGCAATATACTGTCCTTCTTTGTCTTTCATTATAGCCTTTGTTTTTAAGGTCTATTTTGTCCAATGTAAGTATTGCTATCCCCCACTTTCTTCTCATTTCCATATGTATGAAATATCTCTTTCCATCTCCCCACTTTCAGTGTGTGTCTTTTGCCCTGAAGTGGGTCTCTTGTAGGAAGCATATTGCAAGTTATTGTTTCTTTTTTTAATCCAATCAGCCACCCTTTGTCTTTTGATTGGAGCACTAAGTCTATTGACATTTAAAGTAACTATTGATAGGTATGTACTTATTACCATTTTATTCCTGTTTTCCAGATGTTTTTTGTTTGTTCTTTTGCTCTTCTTTTTGTTTTTCCCTTTGTGGTTTGAGTATTTTCAAACCACACTTTTGTACCATGCTTTTGTACTACTTTTGTAGTATGCTTGAATTACTTTCTTTTTCATTTTTGTGTATCTATTGTAGGTCTCTGATTTGTGGTTATGTGGGGTTCATATATGTTGACCCATAATTATATCTACTTGCTTTAAACTGATAGTCATAATTTCAAAAACACATTCTAAAAGATCTACATTTTTTACTCCCCTTCTCCACATTTTGTGTTTTAGATGTCCTATGTTATATCTTCATGTGTATCACTTTACTCTTTATTGTAACTATAGTCCTTTTTAAATGTTTTTTTTTCAATTTTTAATCTATTTGCTGACTTATTTAAGTGATCCTCAATCTTTACTATATATTTTCCTTTTCTCTTGGGATTTTCCCTTTCCTGTAGATTCTTGCTTCTTTTCCATTTAGAGAAGACCCATCAACTTTTTTTTTAGAGTTGCTTTAGTATTGCTGAATTCTTTTAGTTTTTGTATGTCTGAGAAATTCTTTATCTCTCCTTCTATTCTAAAGGATAAAATTGCTGGGTAAAGTAACCTAGGTTGCCAGTTTTCCCCTTTAAGGTCTTTGATTATGCTATTCTCTTCTGGCCTGCAAATTTTCAGCAGAGAAATCACCTGATAAGCTTATGGGGCTTCCCTTAAAATTGACTCTGTTTTTCTCTTGCTACATTTATAATTCTCTCTTTATCTGATTTTTTTTTCTTTTTGCCATTTTTATTATGATATGTCTTGATGTGGGACCCTCTGTGCTTCTGGTACCTGGATATCTGTTTCCTTCTTTAGGTTTGGGAAGTTTTCAGTCATAATTTCTTAAAATACATTTTCAGCCCCCTTTTCTGTATCTTCTCCTTCTAGAATCCCTATTACATGTACTTGGGCATGTTTTTTTATTATTCTATAGCTTGCCTGTGCTACTTTCATTTTCTTTGATTTGTCTTCTGTCTGCTATTCTGATTGGGTGATTTCCATTATTCTGTTTTCCAGATCACTTATTCATGGTTCTGTGTCATCTAGTTGGCTATTCATTGCTTCTTGAATGATTTAATTATCAATTTTTGTTTGAGTTATCTTTATATTTTCTATTTCCTTGTTAAAAAGATCTTCTTTTATATCAATAATGTCTCTTAATTTAGTTAACATTTTTACTACCACCTTTTTTTTTTAAACATCTTTATTGGGGTATAATTGCTTTACAATGGTGTGTTAGTTTCTGCTTTATAACAGTGAATCAGTTATACATATACATATGTTCCCATATCTCTTCCCTCTTTGTCTCCCTCCCTCCCACCCTCCCTATCCCACCCCTCCAGGCAGCAACAAAGAACCGAGCTGGTATTCCTGTGCCATGCAGCTGCTTCCCATTGGCTATCTACCATACGTTTGCTAGTATATATATGTCCATGTCTCTCTCTCGCCCTATCACAACTCACCCTTCCCCCTCCCCATATCCTCAAGTCTGTTCTCCAGTAGGTCTGTGTCTTTATTCCTGTTTTACCCCTAGGTTCTTCATAACATTTATTTTTCTTAAATTCCATATATATGTGTTAGCATACGGTATTTGTCCTAATCTTTCTGACTTACTTCACTCTGTATGACAGACTCTAGATCTATCCACCTCATTACAAATAGCTCAATTTCGTTTCTTTTTATGGCTGAGTAATATTCCATTGTATATATGTGCCACATCTTCTTTATCCATTCATCCGACGATGGGCACTTAGGTTGTTTCCATCTCCGGGCTATTGTAAATAGAGCTGCAATGAACATTTTGGTACATGACTCTTTCTGAATTCTGGTTTCCTCAGGGTATATACCTAGTAGTGGGATTGCTGGGTCATATGGTAGTTCTATTTGTAGTTTTTTAAGGAACCTCCATACTGTTCTCCATAGTGGCTGAACCAATTCACATTCCCACCAGCAGTGCAAGAGTGTTCCCTTTTCTCCACACCCTCTCCAGCATTTATTGTTTCTAGATTTTTTGATGATGGCCATTCTGACTGGTGTGAGATGATATCTCATTGTAGTTTTGATTTGCATTTCTCTAATGATTAATGATGTTGAGCATTCTTTCATGTGTTTGTTGGCAGTCTGTATATCTTCTTTGGAGAAATGTCTATTTAGGTCTTCTGCCCATTTTTGGATTGGGTTGTTTATTTTTTTGTTATTGAGCTGCATGAGCTGCCTGTAAATTTTAGAGATTAATCCTTTGTCAGTTGATTCATTTGCAAATATTTTCTCCCATTCTGAGGGCTGTCTTTTGGTCTTGTTTATGGTTTCCTTTGCTGTGCAAAAGCTTTGAAGTTTCATTAGGTCCCATTTGTTTATTTTTGTTTTTATCTCCATTACTCTAGGAGATGGGTCAAGAAGGATCTTGCTGTGATTTATGTCATAGAGTGTTCTGCCTATGTTTTCCTCTAAGAGTTTGATAGTTTCTGGCCTTACATTTAGGTCTTTAATCCATTTTGAGCTTATTTTTGTGTATGGTGTTAGGGAGTGATCTAATCTCATACTTTTACATGTACCTGTCCAGTTTTCCCAGCACCACTTATTGAAGAGGCTGTCCTTTCTCCACTGTACGTTCCTGCCACCTTTATCAAAGATAAGGTGACCATATGTGCATGGGTTTATCTCTGGGCTTTCTATCCTATTCCATTGATCTATCTTTCTGTTTTTGTGCCAGTACCATACTGTCTTGATTACTGTAGCTTTGTAGTATAGTCTGAAGTCAGGCAGCCTGATTCCTCCAGCTCCATTTTTTGTTCTCAAGATTGCTTTGGCTATTCGGGGTCTTTTGTGTTTCCATACAAATTGTGAAATTTTTTGTTCTAGTTCTGTGAAAAATGCCAGTGGTAGTTTGATAGGGATTGCATTGAATCTATAGATTGCTTTGGGGAGTAGAGTCATTTTCACAATGTTGATTCTTCCAATCCAAGAACATGGTATATCTCTCCATCTGTTTGTATCATCTTTAATTTCTTTCATCAGTGTCTTATAATTTTCTGCATACAGGTCTTTTGTCTCCTTAGGTAGGTTTATTCCTAGATATTTTATTCTTTTTGTTGCAACGGTAAATGGGAGTGTTTTCTTGATTTCAATTTCAGATTTTTTATCACTACTATATAGGAATGCCAGAGATTTCTGTGCATTAATTTTGTATCCTGCTACTTTACCACATTCGTTGATTAGCTCTAGTAGTTTTCTGGTAGCATCTTTAGGATTCTCTATGTATAGTATCATGTCATCTGCAAACAGTGACAGCTTTACTTCTTCTTTTCCAATTTGGATTCCTTTTATTTCCTTTTCTTCTCTGATTTCTGTGGCTAAAACTTCCAAAACTATGTTGAATAAGAGTGGTGAGAGTGGGCCACCTTGTCTTGTTCCTGACCTTAGTGGAAATGCTTTCAGTTTTTTGCCATTGAGGATGATGTTGGCTGTGGGCTTGTCATATACGGCCTTTATTATATTGAGGAAAGTTCCCTCTACACCTACTTTCTGCAGGGTTTTTATCATAAATGGGTGCTGAATTTTATCAAAATCTTTCTCTGCATCTATTGAGATGATCATATGGTTTTTTTCCTTCAATTTGTTAATATGGTTTATCACATTGATAGATTTGCGTATATTAAAGAATCCTTGCATTCCTGGAATAAACCCCACTTGATCATCGTGTATGATCCTTTTAATGTGCTTTTGGATTCTGTTTGCTAGTATTTTGTTGAGGATTTTTGCATCTATGTTCATCAGTGATATTGACCTGTAGTTTTCTTTCTTTGTGACATCTTTGTCTGGTTTTGGTATCAAGGTGGTGGTGGCCTCATAGAAGGAGTTGGGGCGTGTTCCTCCCTCTGCTATAATTTGGAAGAGTTTGAGAAGGATAGGTGTTAGCTCTTCTCTAAATGTTTGATAGAATTCGCCTGTGAAGCCATCTCGTCCTGGGCTTTTGTTTGTTGGAAGATTTTTAATCACAGTTTCAATTTCAGTGTTTGTGATTGGTCTGTTCATATTTTCTATTTCTTCCTGATTCAGTCTTTGGAGTTTGTTCATTTCTAAGAATTTGTCCATTTCTTCCAGGTTGCCCATTTTATTGGCATAGAGTTGCTTATAGTAATCTCTCATGATCTTTTTTATTTCTGCAGTGTCAGTTGTTACTTCCTCTTTTTCATTTCTAATTCTATTGATTTGAGTCTTCTCCCTTTTTTTCTTGATGAGTCTGGCTAATGGTTTATCTATTTTGTTTATGTTCTCAAAGAATCAGCTTTTAGTTTTATTGGTCTTTGCTATTGTTTCCTTCATTTCTTTTTCATTTATTTCTGATCTGATTTTTATGATTTCTTTCCTTCTGCTAACTCTGGGGTTTTTTTGTTCTTCTTTCTCTAATTTCTTGAGTTGCAAGGTTAGGTTGTTTATTCGAGATGTTTGCTGCCTCTTAAGGTGGGCTTGTATTGCTGTAAACTTCCCTCTTAGAACTGCTTTTGCTGCATCCCATAGGTTTGGGTCGTTGTGTCTCCATTGTCGTTTGTTTCTAGGTATTTTTTAATTTCCTCTTTGATTTCTTCAGTGATCACTTCGTTATTAAGTAGTGTATTGTTTAGCCTCCATGTGTTTGTATTTTGTACAGATCTTTTCCTACAATTGATATCTAGTCTCATGGTGTTGTGGTCGGAAAAGATACTTGATACAATTTCAATTTTCCTAAATTTACCAAGGCTTGAT
>NW_006785529.1:0-365 GCF_000442215.2 Lipotes vexillifer | reverse complement strand
GACCCTGCTTATGTTGGCAGTCCTCCTGGTGAGAGTGCTCATGGTGACACTGCTCACGATTGCAGTGCTCACAGTGATATTGTCCATGGTTACAGTGCCCAAGATAGCAGTGCCCATGGTGACATTTCCCATGGTGACAGTGCTCATGATGGGAGTGCACATGGTGAAAATATGGCGGTACTGCTGATGATGACAGTGCACACGGTGGCAGTGCCCATGGTAACAGTCCTCAAAGGGATAGTGCCCATGGTGACATTCACCATAGTGGTGGTTCACAGGATGGCAGTGGAAATTGGTGATAGTGCCCATGGTGACAGTGTACAAGGTTATAGTGCCCATGGTGACAGTGTTTTTGGTAAGGGTGC
>NW_006785528.1:0-208 GCF_000442215.2 Lipotes vexillifer | reverse complement strand
AATAGATAAAGGAAAAACCTAGTTCCAAAACGATAAAAGCATTATGAAACCATGCACATATGAAGTTTAAAGCCATGCAAAATTACTAGGTTGATCTTAGATACATCTATTTGTAAGTAAAAGGCATACATAGGAGTAATGCATACATATGTAGTATGCAGAACGGTGTGTATGAGAACAATAAACTTATTTAAGACAGTGGTTAAAT
>NW_006785527.1:0-403 GCF_000442215.2 Lipotes vexillifer | reverse complement strand
AAGTCAGAAAGAGAAAAACAAATACTGTATGCTAACATGTATATATGGAATCTAAAAAAAAAAGCTCTGAAGAACCTAGGGGCAGGACAGGAATAAAGACTCAGACCTAGAGAATGGACTTGAGGACAAGAGAAGGGGAAAGGGTAAGCTGGGACGAAGTGAGAGAATGGCATGGACATATATACACTACCAAATGTAAACTAGATAGCTACTGGGAAGCAGCCATGTAGCACAGGGACATCAGCTCAGTGCTTTGTGACCACCTGGAGGGGTGGGATAGGGAAGGTGGGAGGGAGATGCAAGAGGGAGGAGATATGGGGATATGTGTATATGTATAGCAGATTCACTTTGTTATAAAGCAGAAACTAACACACCATTGTAAAGCATTTATACTCCAATAAAG
>NW_006785526.1:0-345 GCF_000442215.2 Lipotes vexillifer | reverse complement strand
CAGAGGCCTGGGACGAAGTTGAGTCTGGCCAGGCTTCCTGCTCCCTGACGTGCCTGGGGCTCTGGCACCCACCCCGGCTCCCCCGGGACCCTCCTTCCCTTCCCGAGTGTTCTGGGCCGCACCTCGCCCCATCTCCCCCATCTGTAAAGGGAGCCATCGGGGCCCGGCTCCGGGGGCGGGTGCGGGCGGAGGAGGCGCCCCGGGGGTGGGGCGTAGGGGGTCGCCCTGCCCCCCAAGCTCCCCAGGCCCTGTCTGGCGGCCGCCGTCCGCCTGCTGCCCTGCCCCCACCTGCACGTGCCGCAGAATCCTCCGAGCGCACCAGTCCCCCAGCTCCGCGTAGCTGCC
>NW_006785524.1:1189990-1190285 GCF_000442215.2 Lipotes vexillifer | reverse complement strand
GTTTTTTGCTCGGACAGGACGGGGTTAAAGGAGCCGCTGACTCGGGGGCTCTGGCGCACTCAGTCTGGGGGGAGGGAGGGGCACGGAGTGCGGGGCGGGCCTGCGGCAGCAGAAGTCGGCATGACGTTTCACCAGCCTGAGGCCCGCCGTGTGTTCTCCCTGAGAAATTGTCCCTGGATCCCGGGAACCTGGCAGTGGCGGGCTGCACAGGCTCCCCGGAAGAGGGGTGTGGATAGTGACCTGTGCTCGCACACAGGCCCCTTGGTGGCGGCAGCAGCAGCCTTAGCGTCTCCCG
>NW_006785524.1:1165832-1189926 GCF_000442215.2 Lipotes vexillifer | reverse complement strand
GCTCGCGCCCGTCTCTGAGGTCCGTGCTTTTAGCCGCGGCTCGCGCCCGTTTCTGGAGTTCCTTTAGGGAGCGCTCTTAAAATCCCTCGCCTCGCACCCCAGGAAACAAAGAGGGAAGGAAGTCTCTTGCCTCCTCAGCAGGTGCAGACTTTTCCCCGTGCTCCCTCCCAGCTAGCCGTGGCGCACTAACCCCTTCGGGCTATGTTCAAGTCGCCAGCCCCAGTCCTCTCCCTCAAGAATGTCTATTTGTGTGTAACTGAGTCACTTTGCTGTACAGCAGAGATTGGCACAGCATTGTAAATCAACTATACTTCAATTTAAAAAAATTAAAAAAAAAAAAAAGAAAAGAAAAGTAGTTCTCAACTTTCTGACCAGGCCTAGAGTTTAATAGTGTAAGTGCTCTATGACATAGTATTAGTAGTAAGAATTCTTATAAATTAGTGTTTCAAGAGGATAATAGTCATACAATATACAATGTCAAAATATTTGAGGAAAACTATATTTTAACTAATTTGTCAAGATTTAAGTTACATTGATATAAATAGTTCATTAAGAAACATTTTTTCAGCTACTTTCTAGTTTTACTCTAAGTACAACTGAGATTAAATTCTGCCTAAGTGTCTATGAAAGAAAATAATGAGAAGATATAGATCACTTTTTAAAGATACAGGTAGAAATTCAGAATCAGCTATTTTAAAATTACAGCAGTAGTAATTTAACTTATGATGGAGACAATTTTATTCCCATTACCATGAATGCTAATGTTTGCTTTCAAATGATTAAAATTAATCTGACTCAATTACATTCTGTGGACTGTGTTCAACTGTACTGATTGATAATAGCAACAGACATTAAGTATGTTTTGTGATCTGTGACACTATAGAGCTATTAACACCAAATAGGAAAACATTAACAGAGTGTTATTTTCACCCAAAATTCAGAACCCATTAGGAATTAATGGTGGTAATATTCCAAAGATAATGTCATTCGTTTATTTGAAAAATATGTATTTGTAATATAACCATGTGTAGAGAAGGAAAACTAATATTTATTGTACCTCAATATATTCCAAGAACTCTGTTAAGCTTCTGTTAAACTTTTCTTATTTAATCTTCAGAGCAACCACAAGACAGTAGGTATTATTATTACAGTTTACAGATGAAAAAGTATAAATTTATCAAGGCTAAGTAACTTTCTCAAATGAAGGATAAGCAGTAGCACTGTAATTCACATCTATATCTTCTCAAAATCTCAATTCTTTTCATTATACCGTGTTCATAGTTGCTGGGTGGATTCCAAGAATCATAAGACATAGTTTGTTCTTATTGTCAAAAGCTTACAGCCTATTTGAAAGGACAAGATATGCAAATGGGACTGGAGCATAAAATTTTCCAAGCAGTGACCGCTTTCTGATGCTTGGAGACTGAATCAAGGTCAAGGGTTTTCCACAGATGTGAGTGGAAACCTAATTCATGCGTTTTCTGGTTTTATCTTATGCATGTTTGTGCATATGTATGAATATAAGATACATTGTCTCTTAGGTTAAAATAGTTCTTTTCCTTATGTCACTTGGGAATCAAGAGTGTATAAAATGTATCCAAAATGAAAGTTTCTATTTATATTCCCAAACTTGTTCCAATTCCAAGCTTTCCATCTCAGTGAAGGGCACAGACACATAGGTTCTCAACCCCAAATCCTAAAAGTCATCTCTCATTCCTTCCTTTTTCAACCCATGACTGCAACTTTTTAAACCACCAGTACATCTTTCAGTTCTTTATGTCCACAGTATGTACCACAAATACATATTTTTCTTCATTTTTACTTCCCCCATCATAATCTACCTCACTACCACCTGACATCTGGTCTAAGGCAATAACCATCTAGCTGATCTCTCTGCTTCTACTCCTACCCCACCCAAATATTCTCTAGTTTGTAGCCAAATCAAGTCTTTCTTTTTTCTCTTAAATATAACTGAGATCTTGGCTCTTCTCTACTTTAACTTACTACCATTCATCTGAGTGATTGATTGCTTTGACAATAACATCATTTCAAACTTCTAAAAATGTGTTTATTTTTCCATTTCCATTTCTAAGATCCTTTCCTTTTATTATGTTAGAGACAACAGCATTATATTCCTAGCTAAGGTACAAGCACCCCATGAAATCAAGCATAGTTTCTCACATCTTACATTTTAACTCCATTGCTACTATAACAATAACAGGGAGCTTCTCCTTGGATTGTTTTGAGATAAATTCAGACTGCAACTTTTTTTTTTTTGTTTTTTTTTTTTTTTTTTTTTTTTTAGTTTCAATGCAATCATTTTTCAGCTCACCTTGATTTAAAAGACTAAAAACTCCATCTTGGAAGGGAAGAAAAGGATACATATATTTTAAGGCAGGTTACAATCCTTAAGATTTTTTTTTAAGCCATTGATCCCTTTTGAAATGAGAGTTGTTAGACATCAGAAATAAGAAGTTAGATCATTATTAGGCCCAAATGGATCGTCTATGGAGCTTTTTTTTTTTTTTTTTTTCTTGCGTTATGCGGGCCTCTCACTGTTGTGGCCTCTCCCATTTGCGGAGCACAGGCTCCGGACGCGCAGGCTCAGCGGCCATGGCTCACGGGCCCAGCCGCTCCGCAGCATGTGGGATCTTCCCGAAACGGGGCACGAACCCGCGTCTCCTGCAACGGCAGGCGGACTCTCAAGCACTGCGCCACCAGGGAAGCCCCGTCTATGGAGCTTTGTTCAGAGGTCAGGTGCTATGTAACCAGGGTCACATCTTGATGATTATTGTGAGGCACAGAAATCCATTACAATGTTGAAGGATAAATTCATTTGAGGATGAATGATCAAAAATGATGGGGTAGGAGGCGGTGGAAAGATGGCGGAGGAGTAAGACGCGGAGATCACCTTCCTCCCCACAAATACACCAGAAATACATCTACATGTGGAACAACTCCTACAGAACACCTACTGAATGCTGGCAGAAGACCTCAGACCTCCCAAAAGGCAAGAAACTCCCCACGTATCTGGGTAGGGCAAAAGAAAAAATTAATTAAAAACAGAGACAATAGAATAGGGACGGCACCTGCACCAGTGGGACCCGTGTCCCCTGCATCGGCAGGCGGACTCTCAACCACTGCGCCACCAGGGAAGCCCGGGGTCCTTGTTTTAATGGGTATAGAGTTTCAGTTTTGCAAGATGAAAAAGTTCTGAAGATTCGTTGCACAAAAATGTGAATATATATAACACTGCTGAACTATACACTTAAAATTGGTTTAGATGGTAAATTTTATGTTATATTTTTTTACCACAATTTTTGAATGATTCCAGGGTGTACACACGCTGCTAAAAGAGGTGGTGTTCAGCGAGCTGAGGCTCGGTTTCGGTTTCGGTCGGAGCTCAGGGAGAGGACTGGGGTTGGCGGCTTGAACATAGCCCGAAGGGGTTAGTGCGCCACGGCTAGCCGGGAGGGAGTCCGGGGAAAAGTCTGGACCTACCCAAGAGGCAAGAGACCTTTTCTTGCCTCTGTGTTTCCTGGTGCGCGAGGAGAGGGGTTTTAAGAGCGCTGCCTAAAGGAGCTCCAGAGACGGGCGCGAGCCGCGGCTAAAAGCGTGGACCCCAGAGACGGGCGCGAGCTGCAGCTAAAAGCGCGGACCCCAGAGATGGGCACGAGCCGCCGCTAAAGGCACGAACCTCAGAGACGGGCGCGAGCTGCGGCTAAAAGCGCGGACCCCAGAGACGGGCGCAAGCCACGGATAAAAGCTCGGAAACCAGAGACGGGCGGGAGACACTAAGACTGCTGCTGCCGCCACCAAGGGGCCTGTGTGCGAGCACAGGTCACTATCCACACCCCTCTTCCGGGGAGCCTGTGCAGCCCGCCACTGCCAGGTTCCCGGGATCCAGGGACAATTTCACAGGGAGAACACACGGCGGGCCTCAGGCTGGTGCAACTTCATGCCGACTTCTGCCGCCGCAGGCCCGCCCCGCACTCCGTGCCCCTCCCTCTCCCCGCCTGAGTGCGCCAGAGCCCCCGAGTCAGCGGCTCCTTTAACCCCGTCCTGTCTGAGCAAAAAACAGACGCCCTCCAGCGACCTACACGCAGAGGCAGGGCCAAATCGAAAGCTGAGCCCCTGTGAGCTGTGAGAACAAAGAAGAAAAAGGGAAATCTCTCCCAGCAGCCTCAGAAACAGCGGATTAAAGCTACACAATCAATTTGATGTACCCTGCCTCTGTGGAATACATGAATAGACAGCGAATCATCCCAAATTGAGGAGGCGGACTTCTAGAGCAAGATCTATGATTTTTTCCCCTTTTCCTCTTTTTGTGAATGTGTATGTGTATGCTTCTGTGTGAGATCTTGTCTGTATAGGTTTGCTTCCACCATTTGTCCCAGCGTTCTATCCGACCATTTTTTTTTTTAATTTTTTTCTTAATAATTAATTTTAATTTAAAGAACTCTGTTATACTTTACCTTCTTTCTATCTTTCCTTCCTTCCTTCCCTTTTTGAGACAACGAATCGTCCCAAATTGAGGAGGTGGACTTGGAGAGCAAGTTTTATGATTTTTTCCACTTTACCTCTTTTTGTGAGGGTATATGTGTATGCTTCTATGTAAGATTTTGTCTCTATAACTTTGCTTCCACCATTTGTCCTAAGGTTCTATCCTTCCCTTTTTTTTTTCCTCTAAATAATTATTTTTTTAATTCAATAACTTTATTATACTTTATTTTATTTTACTGTATCTTCTTTCTTTCTGTATTTTTTCCTTCCTTCCCTCATTCCTTCCTTCCTTCCCTCCTCCCTCCCTCCCTCCTTTCTTTCCTTCTTGCCTTCTTCCTTTCTTTTCTTCTTTCTTTCTTTCTTCCTTCCCTCCTTCCTTCCTTCCCTCCTCTCTTTCTTTCTTTCTTTCTTTCTTTCCTATTTCCTCCTACTTATACTAATTCTCTCTACTTTCTCTCCCTTTTATTCTGAGCCGAGTGGATGAAAGGCTCTTGCTGCTCCAGCCAGGAGTCAGGACTCTGCCTCTGAGGTGGGAGAGCCAACTTCAGAACACTCGTCAAGAAGAGACCTCCCAGCCCCACATAATATCAAACGGCGAAAATCTCCCAGAGATCTCCATCTCAACACCAGCACCCAGCTTCGCTCAACGACCAGCAAGCTACAGTGCTGGACAACCTATGCCAACCATATAGCAAAACAGGAACACAACCCCACCCACTAGCAGAGAGGCTGCCTAAAATCATAATAAGTCCACAGACACCCCAAAACACACCACCAGACGTGGACCTGCCCACTAGAGAGACAAGATCTAGCCTCATACACCACAACACAGCCACTAGTCCCCTCCACCAGGAAGCCTACACAACGCACTGAACCAACCTTAGCCACTGGAGACAGACATCAAAAACAACGGGAGCTACGAACTTGCAGCCTGCAAAAAGGTGAACCCAATCACAGTAAGATAAGCAAAATGAGAAGACAGAAAAACACACAGCAGATGAAGGAGCAGGATAAAAACCCACCAGACCTAACAAATGAAGAGGAAATAGGCAGTCTACCTGAAAAAGAGTTCAGAATAATGATAGTAAAGATGATCCAAAATCTTGGAAATAGAATGGACAAAATGCAAGAAGCAGTTAACAAGGACCTAGAAGAAATAAAGATGAAACAGACAATGATGAACAACACAATAAATGAAATGAAAAATACTCTAGATGGGATCAATAGCAGAATAAATGAGGCAGAAGAACGGATAAGTGACCTGGAAGATAAAATAGTGGAAATAACTACTGCAGAGCAGAATAAAGAAAAAAGAATGAAAAGAACTGAGGACAGTCTCAGAGACCTCTGGGACAACATTAAACGCACCAACATTCGAATTATAGGGGTTCCAGAAGAAGAAGAGAAAAAGAAAGGGACTGAGAAAATATTTGAAGAGATTATAGTTGAAAACTTCCCTAATATGGGAAAGGAAATCGTTAATCAAGTCCAGGAAGCACAGAGAGTCCCATACAGGATAAATTCAAGGAGAAATACGCCAAGACACATATTAATCAAACTGTCAAAAACTAAATACAAAGAAAGCATATTAAAAGCAGCAAGGGAAAAACAACAAATAACACACAAGGGAATCCCCATAAGGTTAACAGCTGATCTCTCAGCAGAAACTCTACAAGCCAGAAGGGAGTGGCAGGACATACTGAAAGTGATGAAGGAGAAAAACCTGCAACCAAGATTACTCTACCCAGCAAGGATCTCATTCAGATTTGATGGAGAAATTAAAACCTTTACAGACAAGCAAAAGCTGAGAGAGTTCAGCACCACCAAACCAGCTTTACAACAAATGCTAAAGGAACTTCTCTAGACAAAAACACAAGAGAAGGAAAAGTCCTATAATAACGAACCCAAAACAATTTAGAAAATGGGAATAGGAACATACATATCGATAATTACCTTAAATGTAAATGGACTAAATGCTCCCACCAAAAGACACAGATTGGCTGAATGGATACAAAAACAAGACCCATATATATGCTGTCTACAAGAGACCCACTTCAGACCTAGAGACACATACAGACTGAAAGTAAGGGGATGGAAAAAGATATTCCATGCAAATGGAAACCAAAAGAAAGCTGGAGTAGCAATTCTCATATCAGACAAAATAGACTTTAAAATAAGGACTATCAGAAGAGACAAAGAAGGACACTACATAATGATTAAGGGATCGATCCAAGAAGAAGATATAACAATTGTAAATATTTATGCACCCAACATAGGAGCACCTCAATACATAAGGCAAAAACTAGCAGCCATAAAAGGGGAAATCGACAGTAACACATTCATAGTAGGGGACTTCAACACCCCACTTTCACCAATGGACAGATCATCCAAAATGAAAATAAATAAGGAAACACAAGCTTTAAATGATACATTAAACAGGATGGACTTAATTGATATTTATAGGACACTCCATCCAAAAACAACAGAATACACATTTTTCTCAAGTGCTCATGGAACATTCTCCAGGATAGATCATATCTTGGGTCACAAATCAAGCCTTGGTAAATTTAAGAAAATTGAAATTATATCAAGTATCTTTTCCGACCACAACGCCATGAGATTAGATATCAATTATAGGAAAAGAGCAGTAAAAAATACAAACACATGGAGGCTAAACAATACACTACTTAGTAACGAAGTGATCACTGAAGAAATCAAAGAGGAAATTAAAAAATACCTAGAAACAAATGACAATGGAGATACAACGACCCAAAACCTATGGGATGCAGCAAAAGCAGTTCTAAGAGGGAAGTTTATAGCAATACAAGCCCACCTTAAGAAGCAGGAAACATCTCGAATAAACAACCTAACCTTGCACCTCAAGCAATTAGAGAAAGAAGAACAAAAAAACCCCAGAGTTAGCAGAAGGAAAGAAATCATAAAAATCAGATCAGAAATAAATGAAAAAGAAATGAAGGAAACAATAGCAAAGATCAATAAAACTAAAAGCTGGTTCTTTGAGAAGATTAACAAAATTGATAAACCATTAGCCAGACTCATCAAGAAAATAAGGGAGAAGACTCAAATCAATAGAATCAGAAATGAAAAAGGAGAAGTAACAACTGACACTGCAGAAATACAAAAAATCATGAGGGATTACTACAAGCAACTCTATGCCAATAAAATGGACAATCTGGAAGAAATGGACAAATTCTTAGAAATGCACAAACTGCCAAGACTGAATCAGGAAGAAATAGAAAATATGAACAGACCAATCACAAACACTGAAATTGAAACTGTGATTAAAAATCTTCCAACAAACAAAAGCCCAGGACCAGATGGCTTCACAGGCGAATTCTATCAAACATTTAGAGAAGAGCTAACACCTATTCTTCTCAAACTCTTCCAAAATATAGCAGAGGGAGGAACACTCCCAAACTCATTCTACGAGGCCACCATCACCTTGATACCAAAACCAGACAAGGATGTCACAAAGAAAGAAAACTACAGGCCAATATCACTGATGAACATAGATGCAAAAATCCTCAACAAAATACTAGCAAACAGAATCCAACAGCACATTAAAAGGATCATACACCATGATCAAGTGGGGTTTATTCCAGGAATGCAAGGATTCTTCAATATACGCAAATCTATCAATGTGATTAACCATATTAACAAATTGAAGGAGAAAAACCATATGATCATCTCAATAGATGCAGAGAAAGCTTTTGACAAAATTCAACACCCATTTATGATAAAAACCCTGCAGAAAGTAGGTGTAGAGGGAACTTTCCTCAATATAATAAAGGCCGTATATGACAAGCCCACAGCCAACATCATCCTCAATGGCGAAAAACTGAAAGCATTTCCACTAAGGTCAGGAACAAGACAAGGTTGCCCACTCTCACCACTCTTATTCAACATAGTTTTGGAAGTTTTAGCCACAGCAATCAGAGAAGAAAAGGAAATAAAAGGAATCCAAATCGGAAAAGAAGAAGTAAAGCTGTCACTGTTTGCAGATGACATGATACTATACATAGAGAATCCTAAAGATGCTACCAGAAAACTACTAGAGCTAATCAATGAATTTGGTAAAGTAGCAGGATACAAAATTAATGCACAGAAATCTCTGGCATTCCTATATACTAACGATGAAAAATCTGAAAGTGAAATCAAGAAAACACTCCCATTTACCATTGCAACAAAAAGAATAAAATATCTAGGAATAAACCTACCTAAGGAGACAAAAGACCTGTATGCAGAAAATTATAAGACACTGATGAAAGAAATTAAAGATGATACAAACAGATGGAGAGATATACCATGTTCTTGGATTGGAAGAATCAACATTGTGAAAATGACTCTACTTCCCAAAGCAATCTATAGATTCAATGCAATCCCTATCAAACTACCACTGGCATTTTTCACAGAACTAGAACAAAAAATTTCACAATTTGTATGGAAACACAAAAGACCCCGAATAGCCAAAGCAATCTTGAGAACAAAAAATGGAGCTGGAGGAATCAGGCTGCCTGACTTCAGACTATACTACAAAGCTACAGTAATCAAGACAGTATGGTACTGGCACAAAAACAGAAAGATAGATCAATGGAATAGGATAGAAAGCCCAGAGATAAACCCATGCACATATGGTCACCTTATCTTTGATAAAGGTGGCAGGAACGTACAGTGGAGAAAGGACAGCCTCTTCAATAAGTGGTGCTGGGAAAACTGGACAGGTACATGTAAAAGTATGAGATTAGATCACTCCCTAACACCATACACAAAAATAAGCTCAAAATGGATTAAAGACCTAAATGTAAGGCCAGAAACTATCAAACTCTTAGAGTATCAAACTCTTAGAGGAAAACATAGACAGAACACTCCATGACATAAATCACAGCAAGATCCTAGAGTAATGGAGATAAAAACAAAAATAAACAAATGAGGCCTAATGCAACTTCAAAGCTTTTGCACAGCAAAGGAAATCATAAACAAGACCAAAAGACAACCCTCAGACTGGGAGAAAATATTTGCAAATGAATCAACTGACAAAGGATTAATCTCTAAAATTTACAGGCAGCTCATGCAGCTCAATAACAAAAAAATAAACAACCCAATCCAAAAATGGGCAGAAGACCTAAATAGACATTTCTCCAAAGAAGATATACAGACTGCCAACAAACACATGAAAGAATGCTCAACATCATTAATCATTAGAGAAATGCAAATCAAAACTACAATGAGATATCATCTCACACCAGTCAGAATGGCCATCATCAAAAAATCTAGAAACAATAAATGCTGGAGAGGGTGTGGAGAAAAGGGAACACTCTTGCACTGCTGGTGGGAATGTGAATTGGTTCAGCCACTATGGAGAACAGTTAGGTACATGTAAAAGTATGAGATTAGATCACTCCCTAACACCATACACAAAAATAAGCTCAAAATGGATTAAAGACCTAAATGTAAGGCCAGAAACTATCAAACTCTTAGAGGAAAACATAGGCAGAACACTCTATGACATAAATCACAGCAAGATCCTTCTTGACCCATCTCCTAGAGTAATGGAGATAAAAACAAAAATAAACAAATGGGACCTAATGAAACTTCAAAGCTTTTGCACAGCAAAGGAAACCATAAACAAGACCAAAAGACAGCCCTCAGAATGGGAGAAAATATTTGCAAATGAATCAACTGACAAAGGATTAATCTCTAAAATTTACAGGCAGCTCATGCAGCTCAATAACAAAAAAATAAACAACCCAATCCAAAAATGGGCAGAAGACCTAAATAGACATTTCTCCAAAGAAGATATACAGACTGCCAACAAACACATGAAAGAATGCTCAACATCATTAATCATTAGAGAAATGCAAATCAAAACTACAATGAGATATCATCTCACACCAGTCAGAATGGCCATCATCAAAAAATCTAGAAACAATAAATGCTGGAGAGGGTGTGGAGAAAAGGGAACACTCTTGCACTGCTGGTGGGAATGTGAATTGGTTCAGCCACTATGGAGAACAGTATGGAGGTTCCTTAAAAAACTACAAATAGAACTACCATATGACCCAGCAATCCCACTACTAGGTATATACCCTGAGGAAACCAGAATTCAGAAAGAGTCATGTACCAAAATGTTCATTGCAGCTCTATTTACAATAGCCCGGAGATGGAAACAACCTAAGTGCCCGTCGTCGGATGAATGGATAAAGAAGATGTGGCACATATATACAATGGAATATTACTCAGCCATAAAAAGAAACGAAATTGAGCTATTTGTAATGAGGTGGATAGATCTAGAGTCTGTCATACAGAGTGAAGTAAGTCAGAAAGAGAAGGACAAATACCGTATGCTAACACATATATATGGAATTTAAGGAAAAAAAAATGTTATGAAGAACCTAGGGGTAAAACAGGAATAAAGACACAGACCTACTGGAGAACAGACTTGAGGATATGGGGAGGGGGAAGGGTGAGGTGTGATAGGGCGAGAGAGAGACATGGACATATATATACTAACAAACGTAAGGTAGATAGCCAGTGGGAAGCAGCCGCATGGCACAGGGAAACCGGCTCGGTTCTTTGTGGCTGTCTGGAGGTGTGGAATAAGGAGGGTGGGAGGGAGGGAGACAAAGAGGGAAGAGATATGGGAACATATGTATATGTATAACTGATTCACTCTGTTATAAAGCAGAAACTAACACACCATTGTAAAGCAATTATACCCCAATAAAGATTTTTAAAAAAAAAATGATGGGGTAAGAATATAATGTGGGTATTCTTATACTAGGAAGCATCAATGCACAGAGAAAATGTAAACCCCAAGATCTTTTGTTTATACATTTAAATACCGGCCCTGACTTGATAAACAGGTTTTCAACCCAGAATCCACCACTTTTGCAAACCTCTCATTAGTGAAAAACAAATGATGTATCCATTTTAACATAGCCAGAATAAAAATTTTCATGTTGCCTTTTCAGCAATACATGAAGTTTTGTTAGTGAGTGACCTTATGGTTATTTTGAATCCTCAGGGAGCATTCTTCCTGAAGTCATAACAATGCCAGTGTCAACAGCAACAACATAAATCAGTAGCCAATCTAGGAAAAACATGGAAAATTTTATTCAGGCCAATCCAAGGATTATAACCTGGAAGATAATCTTCCAGAAAGGTCTGAGGACTGTTCCATTTGTTAGAGGTTAAAGCAGAGTTAGTTATATAAGTTTTTGAGACAAAGGGTGATACTTTAAAGGGGTATATACATCAATGTAACATATTGACAGTTTACGTAATCTGACAAGGTGAGTCATTGTGACCCCTGACAGGATTGAGAAAGGAATGTTATCTCCCAAGGAGTTATCTTGCTGGTGCCAGGAGGAAACTGCATTTTTTGGCAAGCATTCCTGTGTCTTCTAAGGGTATTTAATTAATGTGTAATGCAGATGCACAGTGCACACTAAAAGGGAGGGAGCAGAGAAAACTTTATATTAAATATTTCTTGGGCTTCCCTGGTGGAGCAGTGGTTAAGAGTCCACCTGCCAATGAAGGGGACACAGGTAGGATCCCTGATCCAGGAAGATCCCACACGCTGAGGAGCAACGAAGCCTGTGCACCACAACTACTGAGCCTGTGCTCTAGAGCCTATGAGCCACAACTACTGAGCTCACGTGCCACTACTGAAGCTCATGCACCTACAGCCCATGAGCTGCTACAAGAGAAGCCACTACAATAAGAAGCTCATGCACCACAATGAAGAGTAACCCCCCACTCACCACAACTAGAGAAAGTCCATGTGAAGCAACGAAGACCCAACACAGCCAAAAATAAGTAAATAAATAAATATTTTTTTAAATAAATAAATATTTCTTATTCTGTCTTAAAAATAATTTTATTTAATTGGTTCCACCTTTTGATCAGTAATATTTTCAGAGAAAGCATTAGGTGATTAAATATTTGGTTCCTGAATGCCCGAGTGTTTGCTTTCCTGCCCTGGATTCATGATGTCCCTTGATGTTGGGTCTTAATTAATAACCCAGTCCTTTCTCTTCTCTTGGGGAGGTAAGTGGATTGTATTGATAGGATATCTGGCAAGGACTGACAGTCAATTCCAAGCTGTCCAATAGAACTTATGTCAATTTTACCTTGTATGTGCATTGAGCATGTTCATTAATTTATAGAAAACTATAGATGTGATCAAAAATTTCAAGTTGTTTAGATATTATCTTATGCAAACTGTAATCAAAATTGTGAACAGGGATATTAATGTCATTAGTAAAGGTTTAAGATCCTCCTGAACCAAATTTCCTCATATTTCCCCTAAACTGGGAAGGGGATCTTTCAGAGTGGAAATTTGACTCTTTCTATGGGCCATAAAATGGGTTATACTAGAGATTATTTAGATACACAAATGCAATATTCAGATTGTATTATAATATGAGTTACCCCTTGGGAAGCTTTTAGAATATTAAGAGCCATGCTCTTCTGTAGGACTGCTTTTCTCATCAAGGAAACTTCTGAATTTAACAGGTTAATGGCTTGCTTACTATCATTCAAATCTTGCTGAATAAATCTTGTTAAAACCTTTATATGATTAATGACATCTTCTATTCCAAGTGAATGAACAAATATTATGTCCAAATGATCATTTCATTGGAAAACTGATTGAACCTATTCTGTCCATATTAAAGGTAGATTGGCAGGGACTTTCATCAAAGCTACCTATAAGTGGCCTTGAGCACAAGGAAAACACATTGTGCATCTTTCTAACCAAGCTGGGAAGAACCAA
The DNA here is from genome assembly GCF_000442215.2 of Lipotes vexillifer. NCBI lineage: Eukaryota > Metazoa > Chordata > Mammalia > Artiodactyla > Lipotidae > Lipotes > Lipotes vexillifer. Next base: position 1,176,626 of record NW_006785524.1, on the reverse strand, counting down.
AGCCATATATTTGTTCCATAAATCCTCTTGATCCTGTTCAGAGCTACCCACTATTTTCCGGGTGATCTCAACCAATCAGTTCCAAACCAATCACTGGTTCTCAAAGGGAATGATATACTGGCATTGTTCATAAAGCATTCAGTCCAATTTCCTGGTGTTATTTGTCTGATTATCCTTAGTATGATTTAATTGTTCCCAACATAAGGGCCTTTAAACTTAAATGACCATAGCCTGGTGTAGCCATATAAATCTATCCCATAATTGAGGAAAAGTCTGTCCTAATAATTGGGAAATTATATTCTTTGACTGAAATTTGGCCTATTGCTCTGATTTAACTTGAGTAACTTTAAAGAAAATTTATATTTATGGTCATGGTCAGAGCGAGTATGATTGTTGTTCATGTGAGAGGGAAACCCATCTAGTAATAAAAATAGTGGCCTGACCAGAACTGTAATTTCTTTCTTTTAGAATAAATTTCCTAAGGGCCATCCACCTAGAGTCTTGGAGAGGAGAAATCCAGGTAACTCAAGGTAACTCAGGAGTACTGGACATAGGTAATTTGCTACAAACCCAGCAATTGGAATGACTTTTTTTTGAAACTTAAAGATAATTGAGCCCAAGAAAGAAATACACTCCGTTCATATGCAAACATGTGAACAGTCATCAAGGTAATCAGTACACATGCCTCATCCAGCATCATGGGTCAGCTGTCTGCTTCAGATATCATCTTCTCAGCCTGGTAGTACTTGCCTCAGTTAGTCAAAGCCAGGTGTCAAAAACAGGAGTTGCAGTCCATTCAGGAGAGGAGGTCTGATAAACCCCTTCCAACATAGCTGTAAAAGTTCTTTATCTGATGTCTTTTGCAATATACATAATCTTCTGGTTGCAGGTCATGCAGTATTGATTTTAATCCAAAAACCGATTACTGTGATAAGCTTCAGTAACAAATTTAGAATGTTCTGTTAATAATTCAATTAAACTTTACAATAATGTAACATAGAAATGAGGAGCCATTCAGGAAATGAATCAGGTGATAAATATAAAACCTCAAAGAAAATTAAACAACACTAGAATTTAATATTCACAAAGGTATATTGCTGAAATACAATTTTTTCTATCTAAATTTGTCCTCATTTGGACCAAAAAGAGCTAAACTAATAATAATTTGTTTGCAAAATAAGTCTGGTTTCAATAAACTTGGCCTGATTATTTACATAAGTGTAATTGATCCTACAGGCTCTTTGGCTTTGCTGGAAATTTTCATAAGGAATCTAATATTAAACCTTTAAAAGGGCTCTCAAAACCAGAAAACACAAACCAAGAGCTTCCTATCAGATTCTGCTTGAAATATCTATAGATTTGGGTAAATAATTCTCTTCCCAAGATCTCCAAAATATCTTGAGATTCTTGCTACTGCCAGGAGGTTGCCTTCCTTATATACCTAGTAAGGCTGCTGGGAACTCTGCAGGATACAATGTAATTTTTCCAACAAGTTTTATGGATCTTTAATGTTCTCCTTAGTTCTTTAAAGCTGTCTGGTCATATTTGAGTCTATGCATTTTCTTAGGTATGATATTTCAGTCAAAGCCATGGTAATATAACCAATGTTTCCAATTATTTCCTGTTATAAGGAAAACAGATTCTTATTGAACTTATTCAAATAATTAAGTTGACATAAAAATGAGTACTCAGTAAGAGTTTTCAAATTTTAGAGGGATCATGTAGAGAGAGAAAAGATAAATGTTTCACTACAATGAGGTATCACCTCACTCCGGTCAGAATGGCCCTCATAAAAAAATCAACAAAAAATAAATGCTGGAGAGGGTGTGGAGAAAAGGGAACTCTCTTGCACTGTTGGTGGGAATGTAAATTGATACAGCCACTATGGAGAACAGTATGGAGGTTCCTTAAAAAACTAAACGTAGAACTATCATATGACCCAGCAATCCCAGTACTGGGCATATACCCTGAGAAAACCATAATTCAAAAAGAGTCATGTACCCCAATGTTCATTGCAGCACTATTTACAATAACCAGGATGTGGAAGCAACCTAAGTGTTCATCGAAAGATGAAAGGGTAAAGAAGATGCGACACATATATACAATGGAATATTAGCCATAAAATGAAATGAAATTGAGTTATTTGTAGTGAGGTGGATGGACCTAGAATCTGTCATGCAGAGTAAAGTAAGTCAAAAAGAGAAAATAAATACCTTATGTTAACACATATATATGGAATCTAAAAAACAAAACAAAAAAAAGGTTCTGAAGAACCTAGGAGCAGGACAGGAATAAAGACACAGACATAGAAAATGGACTTGAGGACACGGTGAGGGGGAAGCGTAAGCTGAGATGAAGTGAGAGAGTGGCATTGACATATATACACTACCAAATGTAAAATATATAGCTAGTGGGAAGCAGCCGCATAGCACAGGGAGAGCAGCTCCGTGCTTTGTGACCACCTAGATGGGTGGGATAGGGAGGGGAGGAGGGAGACGCAAGAGGGAGGAGATATGGGGATATATGTATACGTATAGCTGATTCACTTTGTTATACAGCAGCAACTAACACAACAATGTAAAGCAATTTTACTCCAATAAAGATGTTTAAAAAAAGATATATTTACAAACAATTATATTTACAAACGTATAACTTACCAAATTGCTGTAAGTTATAATTAGCTTAAAGGGAAAGATTCTCTTATACCTGGAAAACAAAGATTAAAAGCCAGTAATACTTCAGACAAAAACCATAAAAGATATAACAATATTCATCAGACCACTCAGTCTTATGTAACTATTCTTTGATCTTAATCTTTCGTTAACAGTTTTATGAAATCATCAATGAATTCTTTAATTTCCTACCCAGTTCAATGGCAACATCTGGAAGTTACCCCAAACCTGTGCTTGTCAAAAAGTTCTTTCTATGAATTTTGTTGGAGATGAAACATTTTTGCCAAAGCATCAGATTACAGCTGTCTATAAATGACAAAACTTTAAAAAGTCTGGTTAAAGTCCTGGTTGTAATGCAGTTGACAAATAAATTAGGCTTCTTTGTGACATAATATTTTAAGATAATAACTAGAATTATGACTGATATCATTATACCAGGACATATCCAAGTTTTAGAAATTACACATGATTCCTAGAACATTTATTTTAATAGTATTTACCTATACAATATGACCTAAGAATATTTATCACCACTCATTTGCCAATGCCTCCCATGTAATTGAACATAACAAGTAAACATAATTAGTTTAATATCTCTCTCTGAAATGCTTCAGAGGCCCCCCAAAGCATTCTAAACTTAGGTAGAGGTCAAAAGAACTTCAATTAGAATTTAATCTTTGTGAAGTTTGTAAAAAATATTTTTAGAAAAAGCTCTAAAATCCTTGGTCAAATAGGATTACAGGTCACTGTGAAACAATATTTCTTCACTTAACCAAAGTGACAAAGTTTTCAAAGGCAAATCACTTAATTAGAAGGTAAAGAAGCAATCTGTTATTCAAAGCACCTCAATATTCCTAGAAAACTTTGTTCTCTTAACAGAGAGAAAAACCAAACTCCAGTCTTGTACCAGCTTACTTTTAATAACAAAATTCATTTACCTAATTAAATTCAGTCTAATCTTAGCCAGTCTTGACCATACACAAAACGCTTTTCTCAGGATTCCTTTTCCACCAACATTCCATGGCTTTTCATATTTAGATTAGTTTGTTCCTCTTTTTCCCCATTTAGAAATAACCAGCTTTAGGACAAAATTGTTTTCTTTTCCCTTAAGAAAATGCATTTCCTTTCCTATACCTTCTTTTACTGAAAACACACATCTTTTCTTTGCATACTGAAATGATTTCCTTATTATTTCTAGTAGCTTCAATAACATATCTATTACAACCTTTAACCTTAAAGAAAATCTCTAGCAGAAACCAGGAAGCAAGTAAATGTGAACTGTTTGTCATACCAGCATTTCTTTTCTTTTCCTTTTTTTTTTTTTAGTTGCTAAATTTTTTTTTAATACATCATTATTGGAGGATAATTGCTTCACAATACTGTGTTAGTTTCTGTCGAGCAACAAAGCAAATCAGCCATATGCATACACATGTCCCTGTATCCCCTCCATCTTGAGCCTTCCTCCCACCTTCCCAATTCCTCTCTTCTAGGTAATTGTAAAGCACCGAGTCAATCTCCCTGTGCTATGCTGCTGCTTCCCACCAGCCAACTATTTTACATTTGGTAGTATATATACGTCAGTTTTGCTCTCAATTCACCCCAGCTTCGCCCTCTCACTACATGTCATCAAGTCCATTCTCTATGTCTACCTATTTATTCCTGCCCTGCAACTAGGTTCATCAGTACCATTTTTTTTTTTTTATTCCATATATATGTGTTAGCCTACAGTATTTTTTTTTTTTTCTCTTTCGGACTTCACTCTGTATGACAGACTCTAGGTCCATCCAACTCACTACAAATAACTCAATTTCATTTCTTTTTATGGCTGAGTAATATTCCATTGCATATATGTGCCACATCTTCTTTACCCATTCATCTGTCAATGGACATTTAGGTTGGTCCATGTCCTAGCTATTGTAAATAGTGCTGCAATGAACACTGTGGTGCATGACTCTTTTTGAATTATGGTTTTCTCAGGGTATATGCCCAGTAGTGAGCTTGCTTGGTCATATGGTAGTTCTATTTTTGTTTTTTTCAGGAACCTTCATACTGTTTTCCATAGTGGTTGTATCAATTTACATTTCCAACAACAGTGTAGAAGGGTTCCCTTTTACCACACACTTTCCAGCATTTATTGTTTCTAGTTTTTTGATAATGGCCATTCTGACCAGCATGAGGTGATACCTCATTGTACTTTTGATTTGTATTTCTCTAATAATTAGTGATGTTAAGCATCTTTTCATGTGCCTCTTGGCCATCTGTATGTCTTCCTTGGTGAAATGTCTATTTAGGTCTTCAGCCCATTTTTTAATAGGATTGCTTGTTTTATTTTTTTAATACTGAGCTCCATGAACTGTTTATATATTTTGGAGATTAATCCTTTGTCTGTTGTTTCATTGCAAATATTTTCTCCCATTCTGAGGGTTGTCCTTTTGTCTTGTTTATGGTTTCCTTTGCTGTGCAAAAGCTTTTACATTTAATTAAGTCCCATTGGTTTATTTTTATTTTTATTTCTGTTACTCTAGGAGGTGGGTCAAAAAAGATCTTGCTGTGGTTATGTCAAAGAATGTTTTTCCTCTAAAAGTTTTATAGTGTCTGGACTTACATTTAAGTCTTTAATCCATGTAGAGTTTATTTTTGTGTATGGTGTTAGGTAGTGTTCTAATTTCATTATTTTACATGTAGCTGTCCAGTTTTCCCAGCACCACTTATTGAAGAGGCTGTCTTTTCTCCATTGTATGCTCTTCCTTCCTTTGTCCTAAATTAGGTGCCCATATATGCATGAGTTTATCTCTGGGCATTCTATCCTGTACCATTGATCTATATTTCTGTTTTTGTTCCAGTACCATACTGTCTTGATTACTGTAGCTTTGTGGTATAGTTTGAAGTTAGGGAGCCTGATTCCTCCAACTCTGTTTTTCTTTCTCAAGATTACTTTGGCTATTCGAGGTCTTTTGTGTTTCCATATAAACTGTAAGATTTTTTGTTCTAATTCTGTGAAGAATGCCATTGGTAGTTTGATAGGGATTGCATTGAATCTGTAGATTTCTTTGGGCAGTATAGTCATTTTCAAAATATTGATTCTTCCAATCCAAGAACTTGGTATATTTCTCCATTTGTTTATGTCATCTTTGATTTCTTTCATCAGTGTTTTATAGTTTTCTGAGTACAAGTCTACTTCCTCCTTAGGAAGATTTATTCCTAGGTATTTTATTCTTTTTGTTGCAATGGCAAATGAGAGTGTTTCCTTAATTTCTCTTTCTGATTTTTCAGTGCTGGTGCATAGGAATGTCAGAGATTTCTGTGCATTAATTTTGTATCCTGCAACCTTACCAAATTCATTGATTAGTTCTAGTAGTTTTCTGGTGGCACCTTTAGGATTTTCTATGTATAGTATCATGTCATCGGCAAATAGTGACTCTTTTACTTCTTCTTCTCCAAATTGTATTCCTTTTATTTCTTTTTCTTCTTTGATTGTCATGGCTAGGATTTCCAAAACTATGGTGAATAAGAGTGGTGAGAGTGGACATCCTTATCTTGTTCATGATCCTAGTGGAAATGCTTTCAGTTTTTCACCATTGAGTATTATGTGTGCTGTTGGTTTGTCATATATGGCCTTTATTATGTTGAGGTAGGTTCCCTCTATGCCCATTTTCTGGAGAGTTTTTTTAGTCATAACTTGGTGTTGAATTTTGTCAAAAGCTTTTTCTGTACTTATTTAGACGATCATATGGTTTTTATTCCTTAATTTGTTAATGTGGTATATCACATTGATGGATTTGTATATATTGAAGAATCCTTGCATCCCTGGGATAAATCCCACTTGATCATGGCGTATGATCCTTTTAATGTGCTGTTGGATTCTGTTTGCTAGTATTTTGTTCAGGGTTTTTGCATCTATGCTCATCAGTGATATTGGTCTGCAATTTTCTTTTTTGTGTAATATCTTTTTCTGGTTTTGGTATTAGCATAATAGTGGCTTCATAGAATGAATTTGGGAGTGCTTCTCCCTCTGTAGTTTTTTGGAAGAGATTGAGAAGGATCGGTGTTAGCTCTTCTCCAAATGTTTGATAGAATTAGCCTGTGAAGCCAACTGGTCCTGGACTTTTGTTTGTTGGAAGACTTTGAATTATGGTTTCAATTTAATTACTTGTGATTGGTCTGTTTATATTTTCTAATTCTGCCTGGTTCAGTCTTGGAAAATTGTACCTTTCCAAGAATTTGTCCATTTCTTCATGGTTGTCCACTTTATTGGCATATAGTTGTTTGTAGTAGTCTCTTATAATCCTTTGTATTTCTGCAGTGTCAGTTGTGATTTCTCCTTTTTCATTTCTATTTTATTGATTTGCATCCTCTCCCTTTTTTTCTTGATTTGTCTGGCTAAGGTTTTATCAATTTTGTTTATCTTCTCCAAGAACCAGCTTTTAGTTTTATTGATCTTTGCTATTATTTTCTTCATTTCTGTTTCATTTATTTCTGCTCTGATCTTTATGATTTCTTTCCTTCTACTGCCTTTGGGTTTTCTTTGTTCTTCTTTCTCTATATTTTTTTAAGTGTAGGGTTAGATTGTTTATTTGAGATTTTTCTTGGTTCTTGAGGTGAGATTGAATTGTTATAAACTTCCCTCTTAGAACTGCTTTTGCTGCATCCCATAGGTTTTGGGGCATAATGTTTTCATTGTCATTTGTTTCTATGTGTTTTTTTTTTTAATTTCTTCTTTGATTTCTTCAGTGATATCTTGGCTATTTAGTAGTGCACTGTTTAGCCTCTACGTATTTTTGTTTTTTATAGGTTTTTTTTCCTGTAATTGATCTACAATCTCATAGTGTTGTGGTCAGAAAAGATGCTTGATGCAATTTCAATTTTCTTAAATTTTCCAAGGCTTGATTTGTGAACCAAGATATGATCCATCCTGGAGAATGTTCCACATGCACTTGAGAAGAAAGTGTATTCTGCCACTTTTGGATGGAAAGTTCTATAAATATCAATTAGATTTATCTCATCTATTGTGTCATTTAAAACTTGTGTTTCCTTTTTTATTTTCTGTTTGGAAGATCTATCCATTGGTGTAAGTGGGGTGTTAAAGTCCCCTACTATTATTGTGTTACTGTCCATTTCTCCTTTCACAGTTGTTAGCATTTGCCTTATGTATTGAGGTGCTCCTATGTTGGGTGCATAAACATTTATAATGGTTATATCTTCTTCTTGGATTGATCCTTTGATCATTATATAGTATCCTTCCTTATCTCTTGTACCAGTCTTTATTTTATAGTCTATTTTGTCTGATACAAGTATTGCTACTCCAGCTTTCTTTTGATTCCCATTTGCATGGAATATCTTTTTCCATCCCTTCACTTTCAGTCTGTGCATGTCCCTAGGTCTGAAGTGGGTCTCTTGTAGACAGCATATATATGGGTCTTGTTTTTGTATCCATTTAGCCAGTCTGTGTCTTTTGGTTGAGGCATTTAATCCATTTACATTTAAGGTTATTATCAATATGTATGGTCCTATTACCATTTTCTTAATTGTTTTGGGTTTGTTTTTGTGGGTCTTTTTCTCCTCTTGTGTTTTCTGCTTAGAGAAGTTTCTTTAGCATTTGTTATAAAGCTGGTTTGATGGTGCTGAATTCTCTTAGCTTTTGTTTGCCTGACAAGCTTTTGACTTCTCCATCAAATCTGAATGAGATCCTTGCTAGGTAGAGTAATCTTGGTTGTAGGTTTTTCTCTTTCATTACTTTAAGTGTATCCTGCCACTCCCTTCTGGCCTGCAGAGTTTCCACTGAAAAATCAGCTGATAACCTTATAGGGATTTTTTGTATGTTATTTTTTGTTTTTCTTTTGCTGCTTTTAAGTTTTTCTTTGAATTTAATTTTTGTTAGTTTGATTAATATGTGTCTTGGTGTGTTTTTCCTAGGGTTTATCCTGTATGGAACTCTCTGTGCTTCCTGGACTTGGGTGACTATTTCCTTTCCCATGTTAGGGAAGTTTTCAACTATAATCTCTTCAAATATTTTCTCAGAATATTTTTCTCTTCTTCTGGGACCCCTATAATTTGAATGTTGGTGTTTATTGTTTTCCCAGAGGTCTCTGAGATAGTCTTCTTTTCATTCTTTTTTCTTTATTCTGCTCCTCAGCAGTTATTTCTACCATTTTGTCTTCCAGCTCAGTTATTTGTTCTTCTGCCTCTATTACTCTGTTATTGACTCCTTCTAGTTTATTTTTCATTTTAGTCCTTGTGTAGTCCATTTCTGTTTGTTCTTTAGTTCTTCTAGATCTTTGTTAATCATTTCCTGTATTTTCTCCATCCATGCTTCCATTCTATTTCCGAGATTCTGGATCATCTTTACTATCATTACTGTGAATTCTTTTTCAGGTAGATTGCTTATTTCCTCTTCATTTATATGGTCTTGTAGGTTTTTACCTTGCTTCTTCACCTGTGACATATTTTTTCCTGTCACAATTTTTATTTTTTTAATGAGTGTGGCTGTGTTCCTATTTTACTAGTCGTTTGGCCTGAGGCTTCCAACACTGGAGTTTGTAGGCCATTGGGTTGAGCTGGGTCTTGGTGTTGAGATGAGGAACTCTGTGAGACCTCACTCTGATGAATATTCCCTCGGGTCTGAGGTTCTCTTTTAGTCCAGTGGTTCGGATTTGGAGCTCCCACTGCAGGGACCCAAACCCGAGCTCATGAATCAAGATCCCTCAAGCTGCATGGGGCAGCAAAAAAAAAAAAAAAAGAGAGAGAAAGAGAGAGAGAACAATAACAAAGTAAAAAATAAAATTAGACTAGGAGACTAACAGATATGTTAGAAAGAATGTAAAAATAAAAATATAAATGAATCAGCAACCTGAAGGTACATCAGTACCACAATAGTGAAAAAAGAGAAGGTGGGAAAAGAAAGAAAAAGGGGGGTTGGGGGGTGGAAATATCTTGGCTGTGGAAAGTGGAAACTAAACAAGGGCAAGGTTTGGGTGATGGGCAGGGCCAATGCTCAGGACCCACAAGGCTGGAAAAGGCCCTGGGGACTGTGGGTGTGTGGGACTTAGGCTCAAGAAATAGAAGGGGCCCAGCCCTGCCCCCCACCCCTGGTCTCACAGGGTAAATGATCTCACCTGGGAGCCCAGCAGTCTTCCTGGGCTCAAGTGTGTGTGTGTGTGGGGGGGCAAACTCCTTCCTCTCCTCTCTTGTTCCTCTGGTCTGGGGTCTGGGAGGTCCCTTCCCACTTGCCTCTCCTCATTTCCTCAGCCTCAGGGGCTCCGATCTTATCTGGCCTCCACTTCTCCTCTCCCCTCTGGTATGTCCTACCAGTTCACTCTGGGGTTTTTCCTGTCTCCTTGGGGGTCAGAGTTCCCCACCAGCACCAGCAGGCACCCTAGTTGTGGGGAGACACTAACTCCGAGTCTTCCCACACTGCCATCTTGACTCCCCCTATACCAGCATTTCTCGATTGGCAAACTTATGAACATTTTATAACCTCTAGAAACATACGTTTTCTCACTGCATAATTTCTTTTTTCAATGTGGTACAAGGTATGTCCAATAAACCCGAACATCTTTAGTTTTAGTAAACTTAGACTTGTTTAACAATTAATGTTGCAATAGTATATCTTATTTGGAAATGATCTGGATAGGCAATGAATTTCCATGATTTAACTTAATGTAGCAAAACTCTAAAGTTTCAAGTTACCAACAATTTAGAGAAACTATTTTTAGTCAGACGTACCTGAAATATAACTATTCCTTAAAGGATTCACCTAAAAACTCTTACCACATTTACATTTAATTTACTTAAGAGTTTCATCATACCAAATTATTTTTCTTGCTGACAATGTTTTATAACAGAAACAATAAGTTCTTACTGACTTTCAATAAACCTTGGCATGATAAAAATATTATACTTAATATTTATAACTCTAAATATATATTAATTAAACCAACAAACTGAAACTAACTTTAATACGGCTTATTATGTAAGTGGTTAATTTCCTTTAAGCCAAATAAACAGAGCTCTTTTAGAAATAAATTTCGGTAATACCATTCAGAGTTAGAAACATATCATATCTATAACAAACACAGAGACATATATACATTCATATAGACATAGACAGATATCTCACGGTATG
>NW_006785524.1:1125216-1165822 GCF_000442215.2 Lipotes vexillifer | reverse complement strand
TTTGAAAAGGCATCTTTCCCTCATTTTTTCCTTAGTGTCAGAAATTGGAGATGTTCTAGTTAAGAGTAAGATAAGAGCTCCTGAGAGCCTGGGTAAAACATTTGCATCTCAAGGTACAGGAAGAGAAAAGCAAGTTTCTCCTAGAATGATTTGTTCCCTTTGGGTCAGAATTCTAAAAAGATGTTTATCAAGCTGTCTTTCTATGATTGAATATACAAAAATCTAGTTTTGGAATGTCAAATGAGCCATATCTTGGTCATTTTCAGGGGGAGACTTCCCTAAGTTCCTAAGTAAGCACTTGCAAGTTTCCATTCCATAAGTTATACATAAACCCAGTTGAGGTTCCCATAGATGGATGTCCATCAGGGAGTTTTTTGGTCTTTTAAGTACAATTTTTCATTATTAATCTGGCAGCCTAATTCAGATATGAGATATGATCTGAACAAATTTCTGAGGACAGTGTGGTGAATCAGATGTGTGCTGCTTCTGAGTCTAGCTCCCCGGGATTTACCCTTGGGTCTGTTAGACTCTTTAATATGTCTTGGTTTCTCCATCTGACAGTCTAAAACTGCCTAAAGTGCTCAAAGCACTGGGTGACCAACCCTTATTGTGTGTCCCTGGAAGAGCAGTATTTACTTAATGGCTGTAGTACTGTTCCCTGTGGGACCATTGCATATCAGGAAGATTGATCTTCAGACATCTCCACTAGGTTCTCAGTTGCCTGAGGACACCTTGTGGCTCTAAGGAGCAAATGTCCCTTCCTCTTTGGAGCTGAATAATTCAATCCCTCATTTCACTAGTTTGTTCAGACCATCTATCTACTTGCTTTAAAAAAAAAAAAATAAGCCAAATTTACCAAAATGAAGCCACTTCCTTGGACCTCCTGCCCAGATCCCCATAGGTCCCTATTTAGAAAATTCATCAGTGCCCCTTAAGACTACATGTCTTAAGTAAAACAGCTCAAATAAAATTTTTAGAACCAACCCTTGAACACTGAGCTCTAGATATTAGGAAAACTCACCAAAACATGTTAGGAGTTCCAAGAAGCCAGTGAGGTTCAAAGGGTCCATGCTAGTACTGAGCACCTGTTTGGGGTAGACTCCAGTTATACTCGTGTTGTCTATAATATCCTACTGACTATGCCATGCAAATGTCAACAAAAAATTAATCAATAGCCAAGCTAAGAAAGAAATGGAAAATTCTTTCATGCCAACCTGAGAATTATAACACAGGAGACAGTCTTTCAGAGAGCTCTGAGGACTATTCTGCCCATTAGAAGTCAAAGCAGTTATACAAGTTTTTGAGACAAGTGGTTATACATGAAAGGATTATACATCAAAGCAACACACTGACAGTTCATATAATCCAACAAGGAAAGTAATGGGTCACTGTGACCCCTAACAAAATTGAGAAAGGAATGTTATCTCCTAAGGAGTTACCTTGCTAGCACTAAGAGAAAATTGCTTTTTTTTTTTTTTTGGCATGCAGGAATTCCTGTGTCTTCTGAGGGGATCTAGTTAATGTGTGATGCAGAAACACAATGCACGCTAACAAGGAGGGGCTAGTGGCTCAAATTGCAGAGAAAATTTTATGTTAAATATTTCTTGTCCTCCCTTAAAAATAATTTTATTTCATCAACAGAAATCATGAAAGATGTAAAAGTTTAAATAAAATTATCAGAGTAGAAGCAAACAAGTGAGCAAAAGTATAATTTATTGTCACATTTGTCTATTTACTTATTTATTTACTTTGAATATTGTTTCCTATATGTACAGAGGGTGAATATAAAAGTGAGACTAGAAACCAAGAGTGGGATAATTGCAATATTTGAGCAATATATGGATGTCTAGCCTTTCAAAGACCAGAGAAGTGGGCTTTACATAGAGCTTACATGAATTTCATTATTTGTAAAAGAATACTTACAAGATTTTTTAAAACAGAGGAAGTTTTCCTGACACTGAAGGCAGAAAACAACACCTCATGGATAACTTTTTAAACAAACTATATCAAGATGCAATAGTAAACAACATGGATTTTAGAACACAACTCTTGAGTTCAAAGACTGAAGTCTTGCTTTGAGACTAGTGTCCACATCTGTAAAATGGCAAGAACAATAATATCAACCTCCTAGAACTCTTAAGAAGATTAAATGAAAGTTAAGTAAAATGTAACATTTAAGAAAAATGTAATAATATATAAATATAAAGAGTTTAAGATAGTTCTTAGCACATAACAAGTACTATATGTGTTATTATCATGCATTATTATGAATGTTATAATTACAGGAGGGCTTATGGTGAACATCACGTTTCTTTCCACAACCCTCTTCTGTCCATTCTAGCTCCAAATAATTTCCTATTTTTAACTATTTAGTGCTTCCTATTAATTTTACAGTACTAAATAACATTATAGCATTGATTTATCAAGTTACAAACTCTATCCCCACCTCTCTTCCCCTATTCCTATATCACTATTCTCATTTCTCCACTGTGCAACTCTGAAAATTCAAGGAATATATCTCTAAACATTCATTACTTATTCATTCAAACCAGGCGGTATCCCTTGACTAGTAGGTTAAGGAAAATAAGTCATATTAAAGAAATTGTCTTTAAGAATAGCTCTACAGAAGCTGGAAAAAAATATATACAGCAAACCTTTATATAGGCAAAGTATTAAAATACTAATGGGATTTCTGCAATTTTTAAGCTTATCAGAATTAAAAATTATTTGCTTTCTGGTGATGTGACCTAAGGGAAGAATTTTGTAAGAAATCATAAAAATATGTGAGCTTACACAAATATTACTCAGTTTAACCATGCTTTTAATAGGAAACAAACCACATACTGTTTAAAACTATAGTGTAAATATATGTTATTGATGTATATGCTTGAATTGCCAAGCTTTCACATGACAGTCTTAACATTCTGCATTAACAAATGTGAGGACTTGAATTATACTAACGTTTGCAACTTGCTTTGAGATGCATGGAAATTAAGATGGATGAATGGATGGGCAGACGGAAAGACAGAAGGATAGGTATGTGATAAAAAAAATAATAATAACAAAATGCTAACAATTGTAGTATCCAGATGGTAGGTATATACAATTATTTCAACTTTTCTGTATGTTTCACCATTTTATCTTGAGACGTTGGAAAAAATGGAAAGTCCAGATTTTATTCTATCAATATTGAAAATGCATGGAGGTAGTTTATATGGGCACAGAGCTATACTTTCTTCCAGAAAAAAATAGAACATTTGCCTGTTTAAAGTCTGAAAGCATACTCTGAGTTCATAGAAGTGTTCATCGTAAAGTAGTAATAAAAAATTCTAGGCCCTACACACATTTAATGTAGATGTTAACCATTAACATATTTGATAGTTTAAAAAACCAATGTGGCTTCTATAGGTCATAATGTTGCCTTCTAGTGATCCCCTAGAATTATGAGCTTGCATCAGATTGCATCAAAAATTGACCTGTGGGGCTTCCCTGGTGGTGCAGTGGTTGAGAATCTTTCTGTTAATGCAGGGGACACGGGTTCAAGCCCTGGTTTGGGAGGATCCCACATGCTGTGGAGCAACTAGGCCTGTGAGCCACAACTACTGAGCCTGCATGTCTGGAGCCTGTGCTCCGCAACAAGAGAGGCCACGATGAAGAGTGACCCCCACTTGCCACAACTAAAGAAAGCCCTCACACAGAAACAAAGACTCCACACAGCAAAAATAAATTAATTAATTAAAAAAAAAAATTGACCTGTGTATTGACCTGTGATATAGATTTTCTTAATCTTATCTCTTAAAATATTAGTGTCAGAAAAGGTCAATAACTTGAGATTTAGCTTTGTTTTGAAGTATGAATATCTTGTAATCCAAGTTGAGAGAAGAGCATTCCAGGAAGAAAGAAAGACACAGAAATCTAAAAATATTAGGCTTGTTTAGCAAATGCCAAGTGGCCAAGCATGGCTAGAGTAAATATGAGGGGGAAAATGGAAAAAAAATGAGTCTGAAAATATGGGGAGGGTCCCAATTAAAAGTCACAATCAGTAATTTAGACGGTTCCACAGGTAATAAGAAACACGCAAAAGTTTTGTTTGTTTGTTTTAGCAAAAAGCTATGACTGGATTTGTGGTTTAAAAAATATGTCTCTTGGCATAATAGAGAATGGACTGGAGATAAAATGAAATTAAAGCCAGAAGAACAGATTAGTTAGAAGCTTTTTTTGTTTGTTTGTTTGCTTGTTTTTCATTTCTGTCTCTCTTTAACCTTCTCACTATCTCACTCCTCATTTTCTTGGCTTCTACACTTCTGTGTTTTTTAGAAAGACACTAGTACTTATTTTTTTTGTGCAAATTGTGTGTGTGTTCATATGTATCAGATAAATTCTCAAACATCACTGTGTAACAGAATTTCCTAAGGAGCTTCTTAAAAATGTAGGTGTCAGGGTCCCACTCCAGACCTAGAAAATACTGAAACAGCTCATTAGCTAAACATTCTGAGTATTACTACTAAGCATTTTACACAATACATCTATCAATGAACTTTTAGTAAGTGATCCACTGATCATTTCATAAGGACAATATCTGTCCTAACTTTGGCTTGATGTTCATTAAATTTTTATAAAAAGTACAATTTAATGTCTGATTTGTGTTATCTCAGAAATTAGTGCTTTAAAGAAATTTTGCCTGAGGGGCTCACATATAAGAATTAACAATGGCTTTATTATCACAGTGAGCTACCGTTTAAAGTCTTATCATAGGAGAGAAAACAAAGCCAGATGCCATTTCTTAAGAGTTCATGCATTGAGAATCTTGCACCTGAAAAACTGTGTTTTACCATTAGGAAACTATGAAAGTTTAAGCCTCTTGAGGACAGGGTATTCATGTTGACATAGACAGTAGCTATACTTCCTAATGCTGTTAATTAATGCTATCTTTGTTAAAAGAAACAGATGCACATCATTTCAATATTATGTATTCTATCATTCATTCATTTACTTATTCATGCATCTAGTCAATACCATAATATATGTATATATATATATATATCTTCCTGCTATACACACACACACACACACACACACACACACACACACACACACACACATATATATAATATTTAATAAGAACTGAAATTAGCAAGACATAAAAACTCAGATTGTGGTTTGCTGGGATGAGACTTGTGTTCCTAATTTATAAGAATTATTTAATTTCTTGAAGAAAGCACAATAAAAGCATCTCCCTCTGTCAATTTCAACCCCAGGTAGTGGGAGGACCTTTTGCAGTTTAAAGAAATGAGACCTGGCTTTGTGACTATGAGGTACTTCCTAATAAGTGATTAAACCTTATTCACTATGACACAAAGAACCTAGTGTTAGAAATAAGGGAATTATATATCAAAGATAAATATACATCAAAGATAACTCATTCTGGGGCTTCCCTGGTGGCACAGTGGTTAAGAACCCGCCTGACAATGCAGGGGACATGGGTTCGAGCCCTGGTCTGGGAAGATCCCACATGCTGTGGAGCAACTGAGTCCGTGCGCCACAACTACTGAGCCTGAGCTCTAGAGCCCTCGAGCCACAACTGCTGAAGCCCATGCACCTGGAGCCTGTGCTCTGCAATAGGAGAAGCCACTACAATGAGAAACCTGTGCAGCACAACAGTGAGTAGCCCCTGCTTACTGCAACTAGAGAAAGTCCGCTTGCAGCCACGAAGACCCAAGGCAGCCAAAAATTTAAAAAAATAAATAAATATATATATTTTTAAAAAAGAATACTAACCTTTTAAAAAATAAAATAAAATAAAATAAAACAAACTTTTCTCAGCAAAATGGAATGTAATTCCCAATAGGTGCAAGGATCTCAGAAATGTCGTTTGGCAAATTAAAGATTATCACAAATTCTTGGTCACACCTTCCAGCTAGACGTGTGGACTATGACCCTTTCTCTTGAATCTGGCAGGAGGTGAGGTTGTTTTGACCAATAGAAACTGATGCCGTACTAGATTTGGGGCTCAGATCTTAAGAGTAGATTTCCATCTCTTCCTGGGAACACCCTTGGAGCCAGGACCCTTAATTACCCAGAAGCTGTCATTCAGTGAGAAAGCCCAAACTAACCACATAAAGAGATAAGACAGGGGGAGGGAGAGAGAGAGAGAGTCTTGGCCAGGCCTCAGTTGTTCCAGTTCCAGCCATTTGAGTCATCTCAGCAGAAGCGAGCTTGAGTGCAGTTTGTTTCACAGCAGTAGATAACTTATGGAGAAGCCTGTGAGGGTGGTCACAAAGGTAAAGCCTGAGAGATCAGACAAAGGGCTCTCATGGCTGCACCCATAAAGGAAGAAATAATGTTCCAGGGGTGCTTCCAACCCTAAGAATACCCCTCAGGTCTTGGAGAACAATGAAAAGTTTTGCTTTTAGACTTGAAAATATTTTTTCCTTTACTATGTGCTACTGCAAGTATCTCAGTGTCCCACACTATCAACAAGATAACTGATTCAACTAAAGTCTAACTTTCCTTTAACATGTTCCAAATCGTCTCTCTAGCTAGGGTGCCCCAAAGTTTGCTGGACTTGTGAATTAAAGAGTCAGAGTGATGAGTAAACTAGTTTTCACTAAATGTCTGAATTCATCAAGTTTCTATGCACAGATCTGGATTTCTGGGTTCAGCCAAATTTGAGGAAAGCCTGACAAGTATTAAACTAAAGAGAGTGCAAGAAATAAGGGTTGAAAATAGAAAGGAAGGCTCAGCATCCTGTTAGACAAGAGAGAGATTTGCTATTTTCCTGTCTCTGTCCCCTTTTTTCCTACCAACACAGAAATCCATTTTGGAATCCTGGCTGTGATCCCATGTGTGCATCTTTCAGCTTTAACCCTTAGCCTGCTATACCACCCCTTATTCCTTCTGTCTACCCCAGGACATCACAGGGATTTCAGCCCTATGATTCAAAGATAGCCTTTCTCCATAAATCCTAAAGGGTGTGCAGAAGTATAAAATTGAGAAAGTATTAAATCTGTAACAAAAATAAACTTCCAACTGTCTTCATATAATTGGTGGATCAACAAAACAGTCTATGTAATCCTACTGAGAGACTAGAGTTGAGTTTGATAAGTTTGAAGGTAAGCACTGAGCTACTCATAATAAGGAGAAATATTTGGCAAATTGGACACAAAAGGAGAGAGGAAGAAAGAAGATTCCATGATGTGACTTTTCCCCATGACTTTTATAATCTTCAGCAAATCTATTAATCTTACAAAATGCTCCATGTGAACAGACTTCTCATAAAATCTGGTAAAAGGATTAAGGTTTGTGCCTGGGCTGACGTGGGACAAAACAGTAAGTACCATTACTAGAGTGCAAAGTAGCAGGGACCATAAGAGCAGATGCCTTGTAAATACGGACACAATTTTTGACTTCCACAGGGCATGAAATATGTAATTAAAACAAATTTTAATGAGATCTCTTCTTAAGGAAAGGAGTCCTTCATGTCACATATGGATTACATATGAATATAAATAAGATTGTCCACCCATTTACCTTTTGTTTATTCATTTCACAATTATTGCAGTCACTATGGTGGGCAATCTGAATAGAAAAATAAATGACATAGTCTAGTGCTGCTCAGAATTGCATAAATATTACATGGTGATTGCTAAAAATGAAGATTCTGGAGCTTTTCTCTAACATCTTCACCTAATCTGATTTAACAAGTCTGGGCTAGGGCCCAAGAAACTTCCATATTGTCTAGTGAGTGCACTTTCAAAGAATACAGACCTAATCTTTCATTCAAGAAACTTACAGATGTTGTAAGGGAAGACAGACACATAAATTAAGATAATTATGGTGAATATTGTAGGTGCTGCTATTGTTGCATATGTACAGTGGAGGAAAACAAAGATGGACTGCTTATTTCTTCCTGTGGAAAGGGCTTAATGGAGGAGGTTATACTAAGGCTGAAGTTACAAATTTAATAGGCATTGGATAAAGGTGGGAATGAGTTTCTAAAGAAGAATACCATAAAACAGGTATGCAACTCATGAGTTGGCAAAGAAAACTGCAAGAGGTTGAGAGTGGTTGAGTGGGGATTCAACAAAGAATGTAGCAAAATATGTTACTAGAGATGAGCAAGGGTCAGATTATGAGAGGCTTTGCCTGACCTACAAAGAGCTGGACAATATAGAAATTACTGGAAGAATTTGAAAGTAGCAGGCAGAAGAGTAAAAGTTTAACTTTCATTTTTTGAGACTTAACACAGCTACCAAGTAGGAAGCTAATAGTGAATGCAGCCAACCTCTTGATAAAAGCCTGGATAAGCTGATTTTGACAGAATCTCAAAAGTTCTAAGACACAATTCCTTGGGAGATTAAAAAAAAAAAAAAGCAAACAAACCAAAAACCTTAGTAAGAGGTAAAAGAGCAATAAGGACATCATCCCTTACTATGACCCCAAGAATATGAATAAATTTCTGCTGTCCTGATATCAGCTAGAGAGTAGTGAGCTAAATGAATCTCTTATGTAGACCACCAAGTAAAGTTATACTTATTGTTACCTGTCTCATCATTAGATCTTTTAGCCCTTCCAGGCTCCTCCTGTTCATCTCCAAAAGCTTAAATTAAATCCAAAGATTAAAATACTCAATGGAGAAAGAAGGTCTTGTTTTGCTCTGTTTTGTTTTCACTTCTTCTATCCTCTGTACATTCATGATTCTGTAAGTATGTAAGCAAAGACAGAACCACAGGCTGACTTTCATTCTTTCTTTTTTTTGTTCACCTCTTTACTGGAGTATAATTTCTTTACAATGCTGTGTTAAGTTCTGCTGTATAAAACAGTAAATCAGCTATATGTATACATATATCACCATATCCCCTCCCTCTTGAACCTCCTTATCCAACCACTCTAAGTTGTCACAAAGCACTGAGCTGATCTCCCTGTGCTACAGCGGCTGCTTCCCACTAGCTATCTATTTTACATTTGGTAGTGTATATATGTCAATGCTACTCTCTCACATCATCCCAGCTTCCCCTCCTCCCCTGTGTCTTCAGTCCATTATCTACATCTGCATCTTTATTCCTGTCCTGCCACTAGGTTCGTCATCAGCATTTTTTTTTTAGATTCCATATATATGTGTTAGCATATGGTATTTGTTTTTCTGTTTCTGACTTACTTCACTCTGTATGACAGATTCTAGGTCCATCCATCTCACTACAAATAACTCATTTTCATTTTTTATGATTAATATACAATTGTACATATGTGCCACATCTTCTTTATCCATTCTTCAATGGACATTTAGGTTGCTTCCATGTCCTGGCTATTGTAAAAAGTACGGGAATGAACATTGTGGTACATGTCTCTTTTTTGAATTATGGTTTTCTCAGGGTATATGTCCAGTAGTGGGATTGCTGGGTCATATGGTAGTTCTATTTGCAGTTTTTTAAGGAACCTCCATACTGTTCTCCATAGTGGTTTTATCAATTTACAGTCCCACCAACAGTGCAAGAGGGTTCCATTTTCTCCACACCTTCTCCAACATTTCTTGTTTGTAGATTTTTAAAATGACAGCCATTCGGACTGGTGTGAAGTGATACCTCATGGTAGTTTTGATTTGAATTTCTCTAATGATTAGTGATGTTGTGCATCCTTTTATGGGTTTGTTGGCAATCTGTATATCTTCTTTGGAGAAATGTCTGTTTAGGTCTTCCACCCATTTCTGGATTATGTTTTTTTTTTTTTTTGATATTGAGCTGCATGAGCTGCTTGTGCATTTTGGAGATTAATCCTTTGTCAGTTGCTTCATTTGCAAATATTTTCTCTCACTCTGAGTGTTGTCTTTTCATCTTGTTTATGGTTTCCTTTGCTGTGCAAAAGCTTTTAAGTTTAATTAGGTCCCATTTGCTTATTTCTGTTTTTATTTCCATTACTCTAAGAGGTGGGTCAAAAAGAACCTTGCAGTGATTTATGTCATACAGTGTTCTGCCTATATTTTCCTCTAAGAGTTTTATAATGTCTGGCCTTACGTTTAGGCCTTTAATCCATTTTGAGTTTATTTTTGTGTACGGTGTTAAGAAGTGTTCTAATTTCATTCTTTTACATGTAGCTGTCCAGTTTTCCCAGCACGGCTTATTGAGGAGGCTGTCTTTCCTCCATTGTACATCTTGCCTCCTTTGTCAAAGTTAAGGTGACCATATATGTGTGAGTTTATCTCTGGGTTTCTATCTTGTTCCATTGATCTGTATTTCTGTTTTTGTGTCAGTAGAATACTATTTTCATTACTGTAGCTTTGTAGTATAGTCTGAAGTTTGGGAACCTGATTCCTCCAGCTCCGTTTTTCTTTCTCAAGATTGCTTCAGCTGTTCAGGGTCTTTTATGTTTTCATACAAATTGTAAAAATTTTTGTCCTACTTCTGTGAAAAATGCCATTGGTAGCTTGATAGGGATTGCATGAGTCTGTAGATTGCTTTGGGCAGTATAGTCATTTTCACAGTGCTGATTCTTCCAATCCAAGGACAAGGTATATCTCTCCATCTGATTGTATCATCTTTGCTTTCTTTCATCACTGTCTTATAGTTTTGTTCATACATGTGTTTTGTCTCCTTAGGTAGCATTATTCCTAGGTATTTTATTCTTTTTTTGCAATGGTAAATGGGAATGTTTCCTTAATTTATCTTTCAGATTTTTCATTGCTAGTTTATAGGAATGCAAGAGATTTCTGTGTGTTAATTTTGTGTCCTGATACATTACCAAATTCAATGAGTAGCTCTAGTAGTTTTCTGGTAGCATCTTTAGGATTCTCTATGTATAGCATCATGTCATCTGCAAACAGTGACAGTTTTACTTATTTTCCAAATTGGATTCCTTTTATTTCTTTTTCTTCTCTGATTGCCATGGCTAAACCTTCCAAAATTATGTTGAATAATAGTGGTGAAAGAGGACACCCTTGTCTTGTTCCTGATCTTAGAGGAAATGGTTTAAGTTTTTCACCATTGAGAATGATTTTGGCTGTGGGTTTGTCATATATGGCCTTTATTATGTTGAGGTAGGTCCCCTCTATATCCACTTTCTGGAAAGTTTTTATCATATGGGTATTGAATTTCGTTGAAATTTTTTTCTGCATCTATTAAGATGATCATATGTCTTTTCTCCTTCAATTTGTTAATATGGTGTATCACATTGCTTGATTTGTGTATATTGAAGAATCCTTGCATTCCTGGGGTAAAGCCCACTTGATGATGGTGTATGATCCTTTTAATGTGCTGTTTGATTCTGTTTGCTAGTATTTTGTTGAGGATTTTTGCATCTATGTTCATCAGTGATATTGGTCTGTAGTTTTCTTTATTTCTGACATCTTTGTCTGGTTTTGGTATAAGGCTAATTGTTATCTTGTAGAATGAGTTTGGCAGTGTTCCTCTTTCTGCTATATTTTGGAAGAATTTGAGAAGGATAGGTTTTACCTCTTCTCTAAATGTTTGAGAGCATTCACCTGTGAAGCCATCTGGTCCTGGACTTTTCTTTGTTGGAACATTTTAAATCACAGTTTCAATTTCAGTGCTTGTGATTTGTCTCTTCATATTGTCTGTTTCTTCCTCATTCAGTCTTGGAAGGTTGTACTTTTCTAAGAGTTTGTCCATTTCTTCCAGGTTGTCCATTTTATTAGCATGTAGTTGTTTGTAGTAGTATCTCATGATCCTTTGTATTTCTGCAGTTTCAGTTTTTACTTCTCCTTTTTCTTTTCTAATTCTGTTGTTTTGAGTCTTCTTCCTCTTTCTCCTGATGAGTCTGGCTAATGGTTTATCATTTTTTTTAACTTCTCAAAGAATGAGCTTTTAGTTGTACTGATCTTTGTTATTGCTTCCTGCATTTCTTTTTCATTTATTTCTGATCTGATCTTTATGATTTCTTTCTTCTGTGAACTTTGGTTTGTTTGTTTGTTTGTTTTCTTTCTCTAATTGCTTTAGGTGTAAGGTTGGGTTGTTTATATTTGAGATGTTTCTTGTTTCTTGAGGTACTATTGTATTGTTATAATTTTCCCTCTTAGGACTGCTTTTGCTGCATCCCATAGGTTTTGGATCATCATGTTTTCATTGTCATCTGTTTCTAGATATGTTTTGATTTCCTCTTTGATTTCTTCAGTGATCTCTTGGTTATTTAGTAGCATATTGTTTAGCCCCTGTGTCCTTGTATTTTTTAGTTTTTTTTTTTTTCTTTCTGTAATTGATATCTAGTCTCATAGCATTGTGGTCAGAAAAGGTGCTTGATACAATTTCAGTTTTCTTAAATTTACCAAGGCTTGATTTGTGACCCAAGATATGATCTATCCTGGTGAATCTTCCATATGCACTTGAGAAGAAAGTGTATTCTGTTGTTTTTGGATGGAATGTCCTCTAAATATCATTTAAGCCCATCTGTTCTAATATGTCATTTAAAGCTTGTGTTTCCCTATTTAATTTCATTTTGGGTGATCTGTCCTTTGGTGTAAGTGAGGTGTTAAAATACCCTACTATTTTTGTGTTACTGTTGATTTTCTCTTTTATGGCTTTTAGCATTTGCCTTATGTATTGAGGGGCTCCTATGTTGGCTGGATAAATATTTACAATTGTTACATCTTCTTCTTGGATTGACCCCTTAATCAATATGTAGTGTCCTTGTTTGTTTCTTGTAATAGTCTATTTTAAAGTCTATTTTTTCTGATATGAGAACTGCTACTCCAGCTTTTTTTGATTTCCATTTGCATGGAATGTATTTTTCCATCCCTTCGCTTTTTCTGTATGTGTCCCTAGGTCTGAAGTGGGTCTCTTATAAACTACATATATACAGGTCTTGTTTTGGTATCCATTCAGCCAGTCTGTGTCTTTTGGTTGGAGCCTTTAATCCGTTCACTTTTAAGGTAATTATCAATATGTATGTTCTTATTACCATTTTCTTAATTGTTTTGGGTTTATTATTGTAGGTCTTTTCCTTCTCTTGTGTTTCCTGACTAGAGAAGTTCCTTTAGCATTTGTTGTGAAGCTGGTTTGGTGGTGCTGAACTCTCTCAGCTTTTGCTTGTCTGTAAAGGTTTTAATTTCTCCATCAAATCTGAATGAGATCCTTGCTGCATAGAGTAATCTTCATTGTAGGTTTTTCCCTTTCATCACTTTGTATACGTCCTGCCATTCCCTTCTGACTTGCAGAGCGTCTGCTGAAAGATCAGCTTTTAATGTTATGGAGATTCCCTTTTGTGTTATTTTTTACTTTTCGCTTACTGCTTTTAATATTTTTTCTTTGTATTTAATTTTTGATACTTGATTAATATTTGTCTTGGTGTGTTTCTGCTTGGATTTATCCTCTATGGTACTCTCTGTGCTTCTTGCACTTGACTATTTCCTTTACCATGTTAGGGAAGTTTTCATCTACAATCTCTTCAAATATTTTCTCCAACCCTTTCTTTTTCTCTTCTTCTTCTGGGACCCCTATAATTCAAATGCTCATGAATTTAATGTTGTCCCAGAAGTCTCTGAGACTGTCTGCAATTCTTTTTATGCTTTTTTATTTATTCTGCTCTGTGACAGTTATTTCCAATATTCTATCTTCCAGGTCACTTTTTCATGCTCCTGCCTCAGTTATTCTGCTATTGATTCCTTCTATAGTATTTTTAATTTCATTTATTTTATTGTTCTACATTGTTTGCTCTTTAGTTCTTTTAGGTCCTTGGTCAACATTTCTTGCATTTTCTCCATTCCTTTTCTGAGATTTGAGATCATCTTTACTTTCATTACTCTGAATTCTTTTTAGGTAGACTGCCTATTTCCTCTTCACTGTTTGGTCTAGTGGGTTTTTACCTTGCTTCTTCATCTGCTGCATATTTCTCTGTCTTCCTATTTTTTTTAACTTACTGTGTTTGGGGTCTTCTTTTCGCATGCTGTAGGTTCATAGTTCCTCTTACTTCTTCTGTCTGTCCCCAGTGATTGAGGTAGGTTCGGTGGCTTGTGTAGGCTTCCTGGTGGCTGGGACTGTTGTTTCTGTTCTCCTGGGTGTGGCTGGATCTTGTCCCTCTCGTGGGCAGGTCCACAACTGGTGGTCTGTTTGGGGATGTCTGTGAACTCAGTATGAGTTTAGGCAGGCTGTCTGTTAATGGGGGGATTTGTTTTCCTCTCTTCTAGTTGTTTGGCCTGGGGCACCGGAGCTGGATGGCCATTGGGTGGAGCAGGTCTTAGTTCTGAGAAAGAGATCTCTGGGAGAGCTCTCACCAATTAATATTACATGGGGCTGGAGGTCTCTCTTGGTCCAACATCCTGGACTCAGCTCTCCAACCTCAGAGGTTCAGGCCTGACACCCGGCTAGAGCACAAAGACCCTGCCAGCCACATGGCATGGAAGAAAAGGAAGAAAAAAAGAAAATTGAATAGACAGGACCCCAAAACAAATGTTAAAAGCAAAACTAAACAGACAAAAGCACACAAAGAAACATAAACACACACACACACACACACACACACACACACACATCAAGAACAAAAAAAAAAAAAAGGAAGAGAGCAACCAAACCAATAAACAAACCCACAAATTAAAACAAACACTAAAAACTAAACTAAGATAAACATAAAACCAAAAACAAATGAAACACAGAAAGCAAACCCCAAGTCCACAGCTGCTGCCTCAGTCCACCACCTCAATTTTGGGAGCATTTTTTTTCTATTCAGGTATTCCACAGATGCAGAGTTTACCAAGCTGATTGCAGGGATTTAATCCACTGCTTATGAGTCTGCACGGGAAATTTCCCTTTCTTTCCTTGTTCACACAGCTCCTGGGTTCGGCTTTGGTTTGGGGCATGCCTCTGCATGTAGGCTGCCCTTAGGTGTCTTTTACCCACCCAGGAAGGAGGGAGTTGAAGCATCGGCTGATTAAGGCTCCCTTGCTTACTCAGGCTGGGAAGAGGGAGGGGTAGAATAGTCACAATTCGGATGTGGGGTGTGTCTGCTGCAGCAGAAGCCAGTGTGCAGTTGCAAAATCATGAGGCATGCTGTGTTCTCCTAGGAAAATTGGCTCTGGATCACAGAACCCTGACAGAGTTGTGTTACACAGGTTCCCAGGAGTGTGTAGGTAGTGACCTGGGCTTGCATGCAGTACCCTTGGTGACAACAGTGGCAGTGGCAATGGTCTGTGCCTGCCTCTGGGGTCTGAGATGATAGCTGTGGCTTGTGCCTGTCTCTGGAGCTCGCTTAAGTGGTGCTCTGCCATCTGTGGGTACACAGAGCAGGAAACCACCCTCCTCCTGTCCCTTGAAACAATCATCTCTAACCTCTCCAGCAGGCCCAGACTTTTTCCTGGGCTCCTTACTGGCTAGCTGTGGCACACTAACCCCATCAGGCTGTGTTCACACAGCCAACCCCACTCCTCTCCCTGGTGTCTGACCTCTGAAGCTCAAGCCTCAGCTCCCAGACCTCACTCACCCAAGTGGGTGAGCACACAAGCATCTCAGGCTGGTGAGTGCTGGTCAGCACTGATCCTCTGTGTAGGAATATCTCCACTTTGCCCTCTGAACCCCTGTTGCTGCACTCTCCTCTGTGGCTTCAAAAGTCCCCGCACTGTCCCTGCCAATGAGGGGGTTTCCTAGTGTGTGGAAAATTTTCCTCTTTCACAGCTCCCTCCCAGAGGTGCAGGTCCCATCCCTATTCCTTTGTCTCTTTCTTTTTGTTTTTCCCTACCCAGATTCGTGAAGATTTTCTTGCCTTTTTGGAAGTCTGAGGTCTTCTGCCAGTGTTCAGTAGGTGTCCTGTAAGAGTTGTTCCACATGTGATATATTTTTGATGTATTTGTGGGGGGGAAGGTGATCTCCATATCTTACACATCTGTCAGCTTGAAGGTTGCCAACAGTCTGACTTTCAACTTGCAGATTTGCAAATGGAGTTCAGCATTTGCAGAATGCCCAGAAAGTCACAAGTCCCATAATTAACCTGGAACTGAATTCAGTGTCAAGTCATAGCTAGATTCATTTATATAAGGGACCTATAGCATTGGATATAAAGTTGAGTAGTATAGCCATTTAGGTCAAAGAGAGGAATCAGAAGCAGAGATGGTTATATTCCATTAAATATTTAATTTGTACTAAATACTCTTGAGTTTTATTCAAGGTTGAATGGCATCCTAAAAGTCTTGTCAAGTCAGTTAGTTAGATTTAAAAATATCCCACTTGTGCTTTCATACCCAGAAAGATGCATCTAGTTATGTATGTGTATTTCTTCTTAAAAGAGGGCAATCTGATATCCTTCATAAATGGATCTGGTAAAATCTTATCCGTTCTATTAAACAAATAGTAATTCAGTAAATGATTTAATAAAATATATCAAAGACATGAAAATAAATATTAGCATCATCCTAAGTAAATAAAAACAAGTAAGTTGCTATCATTCATTTGAAAGCAAAACTCTTGGTTTTAAAAGAATACTTGGAAACCAACTATGTAATTAGTGTAACATCAAACAGTGGAGACTTAGGATTTAAATCAGAGTCAGAAAACCTCACATTCCATGTTTCTTGAGAACAAATTATTTAATAATAATTAGTAGTATAGTAGTTAATGTTAACATTTATAAATATATATATTAATAAATTATATATATATCTATATATATCTATAATATATTATATATATTTTACGTGTATACAATATATATTATATATTATAGATATATAGTCTATAATATATTATATTATATATATATATATATATATATATAATCACCCAGAAAGCTTAAGATTCTTATTCAAGGTCCCATGGGTATTGAGTGGTAAAACCAGACTTCAGACCCAGGCCCATAAGATTCTAATATGCTTACACATAGCTACTTACATTGCCTTCCTTAATGTTCCTGTCTCCTTTCCAACTGTAACGATTACTCCTTGACATTCCTGCATATTAATTTAATGAAGTCTAAAACTGAGACTGGACATTGAGGAGCACAAGATTTTATCTCAAAATTTGTGTTCGGGACTTCCCTGGTGGGGCAGTGGTTGAGAGCCCACCTGCAGATGCAGGGGACACGGGTTCGTGTCCTGGTCAGGGAAGATCCTACATGCCATGGAGTGGCTGGGCCCGTGAGTCATGGTCGCTGAGCCAGCGCGTCTGGAACCTGTGCTCTGCAACGGTAGAGGACACAACAGTGAGAGGCCCGCATACCGCAAAAAACAAAACAAAACAAAACAAAAATTTGTGTTCAAACCCTCAGTACTCTCAGTAAATGCAACCTCTTCTTTCTGTACTTGTTTGAGCAGACTCTGATTACCTTAGGATTACTATAAGGAGGTGTTGTTTATTGTTATGCAGAATAGGCATAAGTCTTCAGGAAATATTTGGAATTGGAAAACACAAGCAGTTAACCAGGTATAAAATGGCAGACTTTTTTCTACTTTAAAATGTGGAGTGTAATGCAGTTAATAAAACTAAAGGAACACATTAGAACACATTTTCCTGAAACCAAAGTCACAAGTGAGAATACAACCATTGGATGAGAATGAGATATACTAAGGTGCTGGTGTCAGAATATGTCTTCCCAACCTTTCAAGAAAGAATTGAGAAAGGGAAAATACTAGCAGCTATTAATATACAAGCATTTTCCTCAGAATGACCTGTCATTTATACAAAGTGCTTTTGAAACAAGAAAAACTGGACTCTAGTGCTGTCTTAACCACCAGTCATCTCTGGGATTTGGTATGACAGGTCATTTTTTCCCCCTACACCTCATTTACTAATCCTTACAGTGGTTCATTAAACTGAATGATCACTAGTGTTTTCCCCCAACTCATAACCTTATAAGATCCTAAAAAGAAGAAAACTCTGGTGTAACTATATGCACAAGAATTATTTTCTTGAAGAAGCAGAATACGTCTCCAAGATACCACAGTTCTTCCTCATTCATTGAGATTCCTGTACAGTCACTACAAGTTTAGTGCCAATTGTGGGAATTAATAGCATAAACAAGTAACCTCTGGGGCAAGACTCAGCTTCACTAAGGGGAAAATCAGCTGGGAGAAGTAGAGGAGGGCAGAAGAAAAAGGAGCAAGAGGAGAACAGTGGCAACTACTACTGACTAGGAGTACTCCTACAAGAAGTGCTCCTTCTTTGAACAATCAGTCAGCTCAAAATGTCTCTGTTTTCAGTAATTTTAGATATAAGTGAGTGGCCCTAGTTGATCCTCTAAATTGGTTTTGTTACCAAGTCCAAGTTCATACTCCTCACCACATGACAGGCCAATAAATTGAGAGACTAGATATTGGGGCAGGGAATAGCAACTATTTGGAAAGCCAGCAGATGTCAAAGATGGAGGGGAAACTAGTGTCTTAAAGAACCATCCTACCCACCGTTAGAATTCAGACTTCTTTTATACTAAAAGAGGAGGCGGTGTGTCTGGCTGTTGCAAACTTTTGGGTGCTGGCCAGACCCCAGGATGGGTGTGATAATCCTTTGTTCTTGCAGCTGTCCATGTAGGTTTGGTCACAATGTTTCTGTAAACATCTAGCAAGACAAATATTATTCTCTGTTCCACAACTTTTTATCTCTATATAATTAAAAAGTGTTATTCTTTAAAGGTCAAGCCTGGCAGCCAGAACCTTGAGAAAGGGCTATTTTGTATATTTCAGGCTATAGGCAACATTCTTTTACAAAGGTGAAGAGCCAGCATGACTAAACACAAGCAACTGAGCACAAAGGTTAGAGCTAAAGGAATAGATCCAATATGGAGTCAGGTTAGTTCTCCTTTACAGCTTTTACAGTTTTGTCTGCATTGGGTTTTGTGTGTGCGTGTGTTTACTATAGCTGCATATTTTTACTACTTTATCATTGCCATTTTATGGGATGATATTTTAGCTTATTTTACTTTATTCATTCTACTTTTTTTTTTTTTACTTTCACTCTTAAAAGTAGAAAAAGAAGTGGCAGAGTGATGGAGGTGGTTAGGAGAATAGTCCATGCCCAAAAGAGAATGAATGTTTCCATACCAGTTAGCTCTGCATAGACTTGAGATCACAGCATGATGCTAAATTCAGTCAGTTAGGACATGCTTGCAGCTCTGTACTACTGTATTTTATACTTGAAATTTGATGAGGATGAACTTACCTGTTCTCACCACACACAAAAACATACACACACACACAAAAGGAAAGAAAGAAAATGGAACTATGTGATATGTTGATTATCTTGATTGTGATGATCATTTTACAATATATACACCTTAAATATATATGATTTATTTTTATCAATTATACCTCAATAGAGGTGAAATAAGAGGGAGGGAGGATGGAGGGTGTAACAAAAGAGAGACAGACAGACAAAGAGACAGAGAGAAATGGAGATTTTTTTAAAAAAGAAGAAGGAAAGGAGGAGGAGAAGAAAGAGGAGAGGAGAAAGAAAGAAAACATTTATACAGGGAACTCAGAGGAACCCACAGCCAAAAAAACCTCAAAACAACTTAGGAGTAAGTAATATTCCTAGAACAACATTCTTATTTCAGAATTCTCTTTTCTGAGTTGTTGTAAAGATTAGATAAGATGATACATGTAAACTGTACATCGTCTGAAACAAATTGATCAGTAAATATTAGTTCTGATTACTCATCATGAGCTGAACATCTACCATATTCTCTGAGCTAGTTCTTAGAACATGTTTAAAATTTATTTTCCTTTTAGAATGAATACCATCTTTTTGTCAGATCATTCAATAAATAAACATGAACTCTGTCAGTTTCTAAAGACTGAATGCCTTCTACATCACTGTCCCTAAAAAAAGACCCTACTCAAAAAAGCAATTGGGAAAAAAAATAACAAAAGCATGATGAAGTAACAAAACTTATATGCCCATATAGGTAACAAAACCTATATACCCAAGACAAAATGAATTAGGACAAGTTTAGAGTATTCAGAATTTCATGGGGTGCTTATGTTTTCTTCTACAACTAAATTTCAAAAGTGAAGAAATTGTTTGCTTTCCATTCAATTTACTGCATGTACTAATTGGTTATAACATTTTTTTTAAGTTTTCATGAGCCATGGAAAATAAGAAAAATAAGGAGAACATGCATAAATCAAATAGAGATATCTGGGGAGAAAAGTCTAGATAAAAAAATAGAAACTTTATCTTTAAGGTAAAACAAAATTTCAAAGTCATGGAACCCAAAAGAAAAAAATAGGGCATAATTATCAAACATTTCAAAAACATGATTTTTTTTTAATCTGCAGAAAAGTAAAATATTCACTTTGGTTAATATGATACTCATAATTGGATAATATAGCCACAATTCCCAGTGGGTGTACAGCAGTGAATTTCAAATGGCAATACATTTTGCTTTAGATCTCTGGACTACATTTGATGTTTGCTGAAAGAGTTTGTTATAATTAATATCACTGGAGTGAATGTCAAGGGAATTAATAATGATTAGTTTCTGATTATAAAGAACTATCACAATTATTATGTTAACGTTCAGAAACATCTTGCTTTATTAAAGCATTTGTTTTTGAATTGTCAATAGCAATCTGTAAATCAATTAGTTGCATTTTTCAGCATCAAGGATCATATATAGCTCACTAGTTTTCTCGTTGGATCTGTGTTCTGTAAGTATGTTATTCAGGCAGATGATCAATTTAAAAAGAGTGAAATTCCTTAAATAAGATCTTGACATTGCCAATTACCCTGTGTGGATTTATGCCTATAATTACCTAAATAAATTGGAAACTATTTTTGATATTTGAAATGTAGAGTGTATCACTGGTTATGGTTTAATCTAGGACATAAAATTTTACTTAAAAAAAAAAGACACTTTGGCCTTTGTTAAATGTCATAGTATTTTTCCAGATTTACAAAACAATTATTTATGAAAATTAACTAAATCACTGAAGCCCTGAATGTTACCCTTTTCTTTGTCAATTTGAAAAAATTTAAAGGGTTAAAATTTGTGAGCAAAACGTCTTACAGAATAGTTGAATTTTTGAAGATTTAAAATTATCATTGATATTATAAACCTGGACACCTGAACAAAGTTAAAACTGATTGCAAGACAATGGTACATTTAAGAAAAATAAAATAAAACATTTGAGAATATTGAATGATTATTAAACCCCAGAGAACAAAACATTTGGGGTTTAAAGAAGATAATTAAGCTTAGTATATGAAAAGGAGGGAATCATTCTTTTCACACATGCAAGAAGTCAGCTGGCCACCAAAGGGTAATTTACTTCTTTCTTTCAATACAAGATGAAGCATGTGAAATGTGCATCAGATTTTGCTGTACTGTAAACCCATCCATCTTTATCAAGTTTTAAGAAAGAAATAACAGAAACAGAGCTTTGAAGCTTCAGTACAATATGATTTGAAATATGGAAAGAAGACAAACTACCAGCCTATGGCTCACTTGAGCTCGCCATGAAAAGAATTTTTAATACAATAAGCAAAATAAAGATACTATACACCTGACATGAAAACAGACACAGGACTTTTATTATTTCTTCATTTCTTTTCCTGTTTAAAAAATCCTTTAAAAAAAAAGATACTTGTTTAGAATTCTACACACACATCATTCATGATATTTTCATTTTGACATCAGTTGGAATCTTTTAAAGAATGATAATAAAACCAGGCAAACAAAATAACTTTTGGTAGGAAAATCAGTTACAACATATTTCTAGCCACTCTTAAGGTAACCTTGGTCTTCTATGCTGCTATTCCTTTGCTAGTTATTATATCTGATTTCTGGAATATTTGGAATCCTGGAATGAAAATCCGATTTTTTCCTTTTTCTCTTCCTTAAAGTTTGATTTCAAATGTTTCCTGTCCTTATAATTCTCCCTAATCTCTCCTTAAGGAAGCCTCTGCATTTGAGTGTATTCAGCACTTCATATTCATTTTAGAATTATTTGTTCATGCCTCTGTATCACTTCACTTGACCCAGGGTTAGAAGTTCTGATCACATTTGCATTTTAGTATCTCAGACACTCTAGGCCCTAGCCTCTGTTTACTGAATGAAACAATTTCTCAAATTCATGTTACCAAACTCAGGTTTGGCTGCTCAATGTTGAAAGCCAATACTTGAGAGACAAGTGTTAGTAAGAAAAAAAAAAGTTTGCTTTATTCAGGAGGCCAGCAACCTGGGGAGAAGGTAGACTCATGTCCCAGAACCAACTCCCAAGATCCTGCTCAGCCATAAAAGTTTTCAAAGGGAAAAAGGGGAAGTGATCTCAGTTAATCATTGTGGTAAGGGGTCATATTCTTTCCTATCTCCCACTGCATGCAGGTTTGTTGATTCCTTGTGATCTTTCTTTAGATTATATCGTGTTCACACAGTTTGCTCATGAGATTACTGAAGGGGAATCTGGGGAAATGATCTAGTCATCTGTTAATTACTTATTCTTCATTTCTACTTCTTTAATCTAAGGAAAGAATCAACAGGTTAAGCAAGAGTTTGTGGGATCATAAGATCTGAAAGGAGTGCTTGGGTCAGAGATGAATAGAGCATGGAGAAGCACCTGGTGTAAAAGTTAAGTTAAAGATAGCTTCGCTAAAGTGATAAGAAAAAAGATGTCCTGCAGAGAACTGCTTCCTGCAAAGAGCTGCCTGCAAAGATTTGCTTACAAATCCCCCCTGTCAGACATCATTCCATTTCTATGGGATTATGGGTGAAGGTTTGTCTTCTGTAACTTCTTCATGCTGACATAGGGTGCCATATTCTTAGAGTGAAAGATGTCGACATGGGTCTGTAGCAACTCTTTGCTGACAATTTAGTTGCCCTACTACATGTATGGGCAGAACAAGCCACAATTATTTTGATGCCCACAAAGATACAAATTATTATAAGCAATAGTGTTAATCCCATTCCCTTGAGGCAAGTTCTTGGAACTGTGCTAGCCATAGATTCAGTACTGCTCAAGATGGAGCAGCTTATGTCATGACTACTGTCTGATCATCATGCAGTTAGCTTTTTTCCTCTGGTGGTGGTTATAGTAGCTGTAAAACAACTCAGGAATGTGCATCAGACACTGAAAGATTCTGTGACTCTATTGTCCTAATTATTAACTCTTTGAACTTGCTCCTTTTTTTTTTTTTTTTTTTTTTTTTTTTTTGCGGTCCACTCACAGGCTCCAGACGCGCAGGCTCAGCGGCCATGGCTCACAGGCCCAGCCGCTCTGCGGCATGTAGGGTCTTCCTGGACCACCGGGACACGAACCCATGTCCCCTGCAACGGCAGGCGGACTCTCAACCACTGCACCACCAGGGAAGCCCTGCTCTTTCTTTGAATCAGAGGAGGACTGGGAGAATTCAGCTACAAACAAGAAGTACGGGTCATAGAGGGACTTTCATACTTGGGAGGGCCCCACAGGATTCTGCTCAGTTTCATTCAGAATAGTTTAGCAGTAATTCAAATAATCTAAAATAAATTATGCCCTAGAAAGACTGAATTTTTAGTTTTAATTTTTAAAATGTGCCTTAGTTATTCTATAATAGATAATAAAGAGGTAAAATAGTAGTTCTCAAATCTCTTGGTCTCAAAAAGCTTTACATTCTTAAAATTAATTGACAATTCCAAAGCCTTTTGTTTATATGAGTTATGTCTATTGATACTTACCATATGAGAAATTAAGACTGAAAAGTCATTAAAACACAAGAAAAACAAAACACACTCTTTAGAATGATGATGTCATCACATAACACGTGGTCTCTGAGGAGCTCCACTCTATGCTCATGAAAGAATGAGGATGAAAAAAACAATAATTTAGGATTATTATGAAAGTGATTTAGCTTTCTGGAACTTCACAGTATGGCTTTAGAAATCCCTTAGGGTCCCCAGATCATGTTTTGAAAATTAGTGCAATAGGCTATTAAAGCTAATAGATAATATCTAATATTTTTATATTGCTTTATAGTTTCACAGTGCTCTTATATGCATTATCTCATGTGGTACTCATAACAACTCAGAAAACATGTATATATGTATATATATATATATATATATATATATATATATATATATATATATATATATTAAAAA
Source organism: Lipotes vexillifer (assembly GCF_000442215.2). NCBI lineage: Eukaryota > Metazoa > Chordata > Mammalia > Artiodactyla > Lipotidae > Lipotes > Lipotes vexillifer. The sequence continues at coordinate 1,141,822 of NW_006785524.1, read as the reverse complement.
CTGGGAAATCAAGGCTTTGGCTAAACAACTTCCCAAAGACACACTATAAGGATCAAAACCAAATTTTAAATGAAGGTTACTGACTCCAATTCTTTATCCTTCATATAACATTAAAGAGAACCTTTCACTATGATCTTGAGGAGGGTTTTAGGATATTAATGTGCAGGAGTATTTTTTTGTTGTTTGTTTGTTAAATTTATTCTCAGTTTCCCTTATTTTATTCTTTGGGTTATAACTCAATGCTGCCTTTCTTTCTTTCTTTCTTTCTTTCTTTCTTTCTTCCTTGCTTGCTTTTCTTTTAACATTTTCTTACTTTTTGACACTACAACATGCTCCAGGTTCATCCTTAATTTTCTGTGCCATAAGCACTACTATCAGCTATTTCTCCAATGTGCTCTGGGTTTTTGACTGGATAATAATGTTTAGAAACCAGGATCCACGTACCAGGTGCATTTGTTTCTACTGAATGATCACTTGTTCTAGGTTTCTGGAGCAGACAGAGCTGTATGTATCCATACGTATATATGATCATGGTGCCTGATTGTATATGGTGGTAGGTTTCCAGGCTAACCTACACAAACATAATAAGCTCTGGTGCAGGATTTAGGACCCACCTCCCTGTTCAAAAGCCTAATTCATAATACAATCATTTTCATTGAGTTGTATTACCTTTAGCAGTATGATTGCTACTATTAAATAAAACTTTTCATTTTAGAAAGTGCTTATACATATATCATATTTTTCCCTTTCCAGGAAAGTTTTGATGGCAAGATGCTTGAAAACATTCCTGGTGAGCTGATAAATATGTGATTCATGCTCACAAATCTAGTTTATATTACCTTGGCTTTTTGAAAAAAAGAAGTTTTGGTTCTTGTTATCCATGATCACTATGAAGGGTGAACCTTAGAGTGAGAATATTCTTGGATCTTCAACTCAGGAGAAGGAAGATCCTGGTGAGCATTGGAGCTCATCCTATGAAATATCTAAATCTCCTCATTAGTAGTCATTGAACACAATAAGCAGCACTTCTGAGCATAGACATTAAAGCAAAAGACTTTTCTCAAAATTCTCATCTCTTTGCAAATCACAATGAATATCAATGATGAAAAAAATATATAGCATAGTAAATTGCAAATGGGCCTCAAAAATCATCTGGTTTGACTCTGTCACTTTACAAATGAGGAACCTGAAGTTCCTCATTTGTTTGTCTATGGGCTGGGAGTAGATCCTGTGTTTCCTGCCTTCTTGGGTTGTTGTAGATATTTAAATCAGACTATAAACAGGATTTTCCTCAAGTGTCTCTTCCAGTTTATCACTCACAAAATAGTAATATTCTTATAGGATAGGGATTCCATTAGATGTCTCCACGTCATTGTCAGGCTGCTTGGAAAATATGCAAGATAATTCATATGATAGGGAAGCCAGAGGCCCTGATGGATTAACATATGTGGAACAAATTTCAGTTTATTTCAACAGCACAGAAAGTGGTGTTTGTAAATATCCTGATATAATTTTTGTGTGATTCAACTAATTTTAGGTGTGTATATATAGGCATAGATGATCTAAGTTTTTATACTCAAGTATTTATTTAAGAGTAAAATAAGAGTTAAAGAAGTTTTTATAAGAAAGTGCCAAAGAGGAAGGAGAGAACCAAGGGGCAGAGTAATACATGGAGAAACATATGGGCACAAAACATAACTCTCCAGAGACAAAAAGGATTTAAAGGAAGAAAGAAATATGTCCACAAAATAAATTTGATTTTTGTCACTTCTGCTGAACAATCAAGAATTTAGTGATGGGTAGTCACAAGCTGAAAAACCATTTAAGCAGCCAGAAATAATGGCATAAGTCATCAAATCTTGAAAGTCCATACCTGACTTTGACCAAAGCACAAATACCCAAGAGAACAGCTGTATATGTTCAGGGGAGACCTGAACCTTCTGGAAAAATTTAATGGACAAATACCAAATTCTGCAAGTAGGTGAGGTGAATTAGAAACAGAGATGGAAGTTGCCCAGAAATTGCCAATGCCCACACAATGAGTAAATGTGTTATGTAATATTTTGAATTAATTAAATATCTTAATGTAGGTTTATGGTAAGAATACTTATACCATATTGAAGCTTTTTAGGAGTCTTGTAAAATATTTATATACTGCTAACAATATCCCAGGAAAATAATAACCTGATAGAATTCATGAAAATGTTAATTGAAGCATGTGTTACACGAATAAACATCTCTTCTTGGTGTCTTATCATTTAATTTTCTGAATCTTGCAACGTATTTATTTAGATTTGACTATATGCTTATCACTCTCCTAGGTGCTGTAAGAGAAAAATAGGACACAAATGAGTACATAAGAGTAAAATTATGCAATCATGAAAATAACCTGTGAGTCCTGAATTAGTGCTTATCTACTAACTTAGGAGAAAAATCTAACACAAAACAAGAAAAAACAGTGAAGTGCTAAACTGAGTACAGGGAATTAAGGGATTAGCATGGCCTGGAATAGAGGAAAATGTTTCATAGAAGTAGAAGTGGGTCTTATAAATTTATTTATTTTTTATTTATTTATTTTTGGCTGCATTTGGTCTTCACTGCTGTGTGTAGGCTTTCGCTTGTTGCAGTGAGCAGGGGCTACTCTTTGTTGCAGTGCACAGGCTTCTCATTGTGGAGGCTTCTCTTATTGTGGAACATGGGTTCTAAGTGTACGGGCTCAGTAGTTGTGGTGCACGGGCTTAGCTGTTCCATGGCATGTGGGATATTCCTGGACAAGGGATCGAACCTGTGTGCCCTGCATTGGCAGGAAGATTCTCAACCACTGTGCCACCAGAGAAATCCTAGAAGTGGGTCTTGAAGGGTAAATCAGTTTTTAATAGATGATGAAAATAGTTGATGTACTTTAGGTTAGGAAAATATCGTGGAGACAAATAATAGCATGACCTATATGTATGGAAAGTTAATGAGGAGGATGGGGGTTATAAGGGAAATGCCTTATCTAGATTATCATGAACATATTGGAGAGGAATTGTAGTGATTAACCTTATTTGTCAACTTGACTGGGCCACAGGATTCCAAGATTGCTTGTTAAACATTATTCCTGAGTGTGTCTCTGAGAACGTTTCTGGAAGAGATTATCATTTGAATTGGTGGACTGAGTAAAGTAGATTGCCCTCCCCAATGTGGACTGACATCATCCAATCCATCAAAGACCAGAATATAACAAAATGCAAAGGAAAGTTGAATGTACTCTCTCCCTGACTGCTTAAGCTGTGACATCAATCTTTTGCCTTCAGTGCTCTTGGCTTCCAGGCCTTCAGACCCAGACTGGAATCTACACAAAGGCTATCTCACTCTCAGGACTTTGAAGAACACCACCAGCTTTCCTGACAGCAGAAGGTGAGATTTCTCAGCCTCCATAGCTCTGTGAGCCAGTATAATATAATAAATCTCTTTCTAGTTAGAGAAAGAGATTATAGAGCTGGAAATAAGATGTAGATTCATATGTATATATAGATATTCTATTGGTTCTGTTTCTCTGGAGAGCCCTGACTAATACAGCAATGGAAGATCATGCTACCTGTGTGATATGAGACCAGATTATTCAAAGTTCTGGGATTGGGCTGGATACTAAGAAAAGTAGGAAGTCACTTATGCCTGGGATAGATATGAAGGAAACATCGTGTAAAGAAGATATTTACAGAAGGATAATACAGAATAAAGTGAAAAAAGAAGATGATATAATAAGCTGTTTAAAGTAATACAAGCAGAATTTTATGAGTATCTACACTAAGGCATCAATACCAAGGATGTATGACTGATATTTTGAAAGAAGAAATCATGTTTTGTTGTCAAACTTTATATAAGGAATAAAATAGAAAGATTCATTATAGGTAATGTTTTTAAGCTTGAGATACTCAAGAAAAGTAGTGGATGACTATTAGAAATAGTTTGAAATAGTTGGTTAACTTCAGTTTGTGACGGAAGATGAGTTAGATCTGAGTTGAACTGAGCTTGAGTGAGAATGTTGTGATGGAGAAAATATTCTTTGTTCACCAAATCCCATTTGATTTTTATTTTGTGCTCACATGAAGACAAGATTTATGAGTCTTAAAGTAGGTTGAGATCATGTGACCAGGTTCTGGCCAATGGAATGTTGTAGGAAGGGATGTATGCCACTTCCACATCTGTGTTTACTCTGGATGTCATATGTTTATAAAGGAAAAGATCAGGATCCTTGAGTGATTGTTTAGAAGAGAGCAATCTGCCCTACATTCGGTGTGATAGGAGTAGCAATAAAACTTTTTTTCTATTGTCACTAATCTTCAAGGCTTATTTATTGTGCAACAGAGTCTGTCCTGTCCTGGTTAGTACAGAGGTGTCATCTAAGCAGACATACTTTATAGAGAGTTTTGGAATGTAAGTAACTAGATTCATATTTTAGAATTTAGATTTGGAATTCACCTTACTGTTAGTAATAGTTGAAGAAACAATAGTGGATATCTTTCTGAGGGAGTGAATAGGCAGAAATAAAGGCATGAAGGATGGGACATGGGTGGAAATTAACAGATAGTACTATTAAGTATTAATAAAATAAATATTCAGAGAAGATGACAAAACAAAAATTGTCAGATAGAAGGTTTAAAGAAACAATGCAAAAGCATCTAGTGTTTTAAAAGATATTGAGGATAATGAAGAGTAGGAAAGAACATTGGATTTTTCCAAAGAATAGTTTTTGAGATATTTATGATAATAATTTCAGTAGAGTGTTGGGTTCTTAAGTCACACTAATGAAAATCAGTAAGGAAAAGGAGAAAGAGAGTTTTTGTATAGTAGGGTAGGGAAATCTGAAAGTTTTGTCTATCCAAATCCTCTAAAAAATACCTGAATGTCCTAATTTATTATTTTTTATACTTAATTTATTAAAATATCTGAACAGAAAGGAACCTATGTATAAAATAATTCTAAGAGACAAACTTAAGCCAAGATCTTCTTTTAATCACTTTGAGACTTCCTGGTTTATATTGACCTTCTAACTATAGCTCTCTTCCTGTCAAATTTCTTTAGAGTACACACTACCTGAAAATAACTTAGTTGCATTCTAGTCAACAATGTATTCTCATTTACCCAAGAGCAGGTTGGTGATTTTTTTCTTTTTCATCTTTCAATTCCATCAATGTATAAAGACATCCTATCTTATGCTGGATGCAGCTAAAATTTCAATCATTTTAGTCCCAGATTTTGCCACATCTGAGATGTCATTGAGGGATTTGCTATAATCATGTCTTTGTTCTTATCATTCTTGGGAAAATCACATTTCCAGAACTTTGGCCAGCTCTTCAACCCTGTCATAGTCCCTACACTGAATTATCTTCCTCTTCCTTGTTTTGTTTTACATAAGACTTCCATCTCACACATCTGAGAAAAGGTTGAAAGCCTATTGTGTAGATAGTAGTTTCCAACAAAACCAAACGCTGATTTCACCTGGATACTTACTTGATATTTTTTGTTGGAATTTTATTCTTCAAGTTCAAGTGAATTTTAATGACTGCCTTTCAAGTGTATTAAGGACTGCCTCTCACAGAGAACTTCCATTAAATTATGTTTATATAATTTTTAATGTCTTACAAAACTACATGTGTCTTGGACTTAAATTCATGAAATTCTCACGCCTTCATTTCTAAATGGTCCTTATATGAATTAATAGACCTTGAGAAATACAAACAGTCTAAAATAAAATCATGGCCATTCAGTATTTAAGCAACTTAAATTTCATTTAATCTTACTACTTATTTAAGAATAAATCCACTTCATAAAAAATGTATACAATGCTTCTAATAGGACAGTAGAAGCACTTAGGTAACTTGTTAAAACCTAAACTGCTGTAACAAAACAAGATGATTATTAATATTACGGATAATAATATGGTTATAATGCGGATACTCAACAGAAAAAAATCTGATTTCAGTTTGGATTCAAATTGGTAAGTAATTTTTTCCACCACAATTTCTCCTCACCACAGCAGTAGGGAAAACACCATGAAACACCATAGTTTAGGACACCATGCACTCCATTTTGACAACAAAGATGGCAAGGCTGCACAGAGAGAGAAGCCTTTTCCAGGTTGACATAAGTGGGAGCAGGTATTTTGCAGAGAGCCTTAGGAGCTACAAAATTCTAATGGAAATTGTTTCATAATCACTGTCCTTAAAATGAACCTTGTGCAAATTCATAAGTATAAGGTGAGGATAATAATAATAATAATAATAATTAATAATAAACATTTATTGAACATTTACTAAACACCAGGAATTGTATGCAGGGCTTTGCATTTATTATCTCAATATCTGCAACAACACTGAGAGGTAGTAATATGAATAAGTACGTCAAAAGAAGAAATGAAGGTATTTGGGACATTTGGCAGTGTCTGGAGATATTTTTGGTTGTCATATCTGGAAGGAGAGAGGGAAAGGATATCTCTGAGATCTAGTGGGTAGAGACCAAAGATTCTGCTAAACATCCTACAAAGAAGAGAACATATCGAAGCAAAAAAAAAATCAGCCCAAAATGTCAATAATGGAGAACCTGTGAAATCCTGACTTAGACTACAAAAGATAAGATAATAAACATGTGGAGAGAGAGAGGCCATGTGGAGGACCCTGAGACACCAGACTTAATGGACCTTCTGGTTCAGCCTAGGTGTAGGCTAAATGCAGTTGAAGGTGAATTAACAAGAGCTGACACAATTTGGAGCAGAACAACCACCCAGCAGAATCCTGACTAAATTCCCATACTAGAGAATTGTGGAAATAATACCCTTAAGCCACTAAATTTGGGGCTGGATTTTTGTACAGCAATAGACAACAGAAACGCTATCCTTTTAACCATAGTTGGATGTATTAATTTATTTGTTGAAATGGGATTACATTGAAATGTAACTGTACAAACTATGACATATTAATACACTCAAATTAGTAATATCATTAGAGTTTATAGTACTTTCCTATATTTGGGCTCATTCATTCCCAACAAAAAGGTTTGTTTTCTCTATGAAGCACCAAGCAACCCCATTACTCTGATGAACTTCTTGTTGATTGAAATTTCTAATTCTTTTTCAAATGTGATGTTCCTGACATCTATCTCCCCCATCTTCTATTTGAGAGGTTGATTTTTCAACTCAGGCCCAAGGCCTTACATTTAGTTCTCTTAAATTCCAAGTTGCTTTATTCATCATATCATTCCAAACTCTTTTTTTTATTTGAAAATATTTCCTATATCTCTGAGACTCTTATCATTTGAAAATTTGGTAAGCCTGCCTTCAATTTGGCATAAAAATACTGAAGGGATCAGGGCTGTAGACAACACTCTGTATCATGCACTTAAAATATGTGTTTCCTGGGTTGACATTTTGGAATATAGTATGTGGCAGGCACACACACTTTAGAAAATTATGATAAACTGTGAAGTTTTTAGGTGTAGGTGCAGCAGTTTATAGAAATTAAATGTAGTGGTGAAGTTTTTAGAAGATTATTGTCTTCTTTTGAATTGATCCAAAATAAACAAATGAGCATGGAATCATTAATATGAGCATGTTAGGATGATGTTGAATTGGTGAAATTACAGGTTTATACATGCTTTAGTAAATTATGATTATTTTGGTAATAATGAAACAATTCCATTAAAGTTCGGTCACATCATATTCTCTATTAACTCATGTAACTTCACTTCTATTGGTTGGCCAAAAAGTTCGTTCTGGTTTTCTGAAACATCTTACGGAAAAACCAGACCAAACTTATTGGCCAAACCAATGCTTGCTTGGTCTATAAAGACAAATGAAAAATAAACCATGATTTTATAGCTCATGATTCTATCCACTATTCTGTTCACTGAGTGCACACTTCAACAGTAACTTTGACGTGGGAGACAAAGATCTGCTCAGGAGAACCTTAAGCTCAGGTTCTCATGCTTCTGATAGCATAAACTTCTCCCTGAGTGTGATTATAACATTTAAAGACATATAGTTTTACTATAATTTCATTCCTAAATACAAGACAACTACTCTTTATAATTTTTTATATAGCTGTTTAACTGAAAAAAAAAAAAAAAAGGTTTCGAGACAGTAGGTGAGATGCTGTATTTAACCTCAATGAGACCCAACATGGATATTTTCTACAGTATTTTCAAGGGTAATTTTGAATATCTTTTTTAAAAAATTTAAGTTATTTATATTATGACACTTAAGCTTGTCACCCCACTGTATGGTGCATTTACTGGTACTATTTTGGTTATTTAATCACCTTGATAGTTATTTATTGATTCAGTCAGTGAACCAGCATTTTTTAATCTTTACTATATGCCCATTCAGGGAAATATAGCCTCAAGGGACTTCAGTTTTCTTATATGGAATCCCATGTTGTCCACAAGTTTAATTGGTATGGAGTATAAACAGAAGGATTTATACTCAATTCTGGGGGACACTATTAAGTAAGGGATGACAAAACTTTGTTGTTCTACATGTTTAGGCTGTATTGAACTAAAACATCTTGAAGACATGGCCACTATTGTTATTGCCAGCCTGTCATCTCCTCCTTTTCTTTGACTTCTTTTACTTATACATCTATAAAGTTCTTAATTATAAATTTAATATGAAATATTTTAACTACACATAAAAGAATGGGAATGATATGATGGGTACACATACACCTTCTACTTGATTTAACACTTTATCATTTGGCACATTTGCTTCAGAACATATTTTTTAAGGAAATAGCAGTGAAAATCATTGGAGTCCCCCTGCCTACCCCTTTCTCTGCAGAGATAAACACCTCAAAATTGGTGAATAACCTTTATGTGCATTATTTTTTATAAATATTTTTGCTAAATATGTAGGCATCCCTAATTTATACAGAATGTTTTTGAAAAATATGCAAACAGCATGACACCATTCAGTATTCCATTTCATTTTTGGGCCACTCAACATTGTTTTGTAATTTATCCCTGTTTCATATTTGTTTTGCTGATCCATTTTAAGTGCTACATGGAATTTCATTGACTAAAATGGCATAGTTTATATATTTATTCAGCTGTTTACTTTATGAGTTGTTGTCAAACCTTCAATATTATGAAGAACTCCAGTGACCATCATTGTACATGACTCCTTGAGCACATGGGAGAGGTTTCTCCAGAGTACATACTAGATATGTAGCAGGTATGCATAGCTTCCACTTGATAGAATGTGTACTCTTCCATATGATTGTACAAATTTGCATCAGCAACTGGTACATCATAATTTTATTAACATCACAATTCCATCAACAATAGTGATAGATTATCTTTTACAACATCTCTCCTGCAGTTGGTATTGGTAGATTTTTAATGTGGCCTTATGTGGTGAATGTGAAAGATTATCTACCTCATTGTTTAATTTGCATTTTCATGAGTACTAGTGCTCTTTAGCATATTTTTTAACACCTTTATTGGAGTACAATTTCTCTACAACGGTGTGTTAGTTTCTGCTGTATAACAAAGTAAATCAGCTATATGTATACATATATTCCATATACCCTCCCTCTTTCAACTCCCTTCCACCTTCACTATGCCACCCCTCTAGGTGGTCACAAAGCACCAAGCTGATCTACCTGTGCTATGCAGCTGCTTCCCACTAGCTATCTACTTTACATTAGGTAGTGTATGTATGTCCATGCCAGTCTCTCACTTTGTCCCAGCTTACCCTTCCCCCTCCCCATGTCCTTAAGTCCATTCTCTAGTAGGTCTGAGTCTTTATTCCCATCGTGCCCCTAGGTTCTTCAAGACCTCTTTTTTGTTTGTCTGTATTTTTAGATTCCATATATATGAGCTAGCATACGGTTTTTGTTTTTCTCTTTCTCACTTACTTCACTCTGTATGACAGTCTACCTCCATTCAACTCACTACAAATAACTCAATTTCGTTTCTTTGTATGGTTGAGAAATATTCCATTGTATACATGTGCCACATCTTCTTTATCTATTCATCTGTTGATAGACACCTAGGTTGCTTCCATGTCCTGACTATTGTAAATAAAGTTGCAATGAATATTGTGGTACATGACTCTTTTTGAATTATGGTTTTCTCAGGGTATATAACCAGTAGTTGGATTGCTGGGTCGTATGGTAGTTCTATTTTTAGTTTTTTAAGGAAGCTCCATATGATTCTCCATAGTGGCTGTATCAACTTACATTTCCACCAACAGTGCAAGAGGGTTCCCTTTTCTCCACACTCTGTCCGGCATTTATTTTTTGTAGATTTTTTGATGATGACCATTCTGACCAGTGTGAGGTGACACTTCAAGGGAGTTTTGATTTGCATTTCTCTAATGATTAGTGAGGTTGAGCATCCTTTCATGTGCTTGTTGGAAATCTGTATATCTTCTTTGGAGAAATGTCTATTTAGATCTTCTGCCCATTTTTCGATTGGGTTGTTTGTTTTTTGTTATTGAGCTGCATGAGCTGCTTGTAAATTTTGGAGATTAATCCTTTGTCAATTGCTTCATTTACAAATATTTTCTCCCATTCTGAGGGTTGTCTTTTGGTCTTGTTTATGGTTTCCTTTGCTGTGCAAAAGCTTTTAAGGTTCATTAAGTCTCATTTGTTTATTTTAGTTTTTAATTTTCATTTTTCTAGGAGGTGGATCAAAAAAGATCTTGCTGTGATTTATGTCATAGAGTGTTCTATGTTTCCTCTATACCATATTCTTGGTATACCATATATGGTATACCATATATGGTATACTATATACCATATTCTTGGATTGGAAGAATCAACATTGTCAGAATGACTATACTGCCCAAAGCAATCTACAGATTTAATGCATTCCTATCAAACTACCAATAACATTTTTCACAGAACAAGAAAAAAAAAATTCACAATTTGTATGGAAACACAAAAGACCCCGAATATTCAAAACAACCTTGAGAAAGAATGACATACATAGAGAATACATTCTCTATGTATGTCATCTCCCTTGACATGTATGACATGTCTCTCTCCATGTCAACTGCAAACAGTGACAGCTTTCCTTCTTTTTTTCTGATATGGATTCATTTTATTTCTTTTTCTTCTCTGATTGCTGTGGCTAAAACTTCCAAAACTATGTTGAATAATAGTGGTGAGAGTGGGCAACCTTGTCTTCTTCCTGATCTTAGTGGAAATGGTTTAAGTTTTTCACCATTGAGGATGATGTAGGCTATGGGTTTGTTATATATGGTCTTTATTATGTTGAGGTAATTTCCCACTATGCCTACTTTCTGGAGGGATCTTATAAATCGGTGTTGAATTTTGTCGAAAGCTTTCTTTGCATCTATTGAGATGATCATATGGTTTTTCTCCTTCAGTTTTTTAATAAGGTGGATCACACTGATTTATATGCATATATTGAAGAATCCTTGCATTCCTAGAATAAATCCCACTTGATAATGGTATATGATCCTTTTAATGTGCTGCTTGCTAGTATTTTGTTGAGGATTTTTGCATTTGTGTTCATCAGTGATATTGGCCTATAGTTTTATTTCTTTGTGACATCTTTGCCTGTTTTTGGTATCAGGGTGACAGTGGCCTCATAGAATGACTTTGGGAGTGTTCTTCCATCTGCTATATTTTGGAAGAGTTTGAGGATACGTGTTAGTTCTTCTCTAAACATTTGATAGAATTTGCTTGTGACGCCAATCTGGGCTTTTGTTTGTTGGAATATTTTTTGTTTTGTTTTGTTTTGTTTTTTGTGATACTCAGGCCTCTCACTCTTGTGGCCTCTCCCATTGTGGAGCACAGGCTCAGTGGCCATGGTTCACAGGCTTAGCTGCTCCATGGCATGTGGGATCTTTCTGGACTGCGGCACATATCCATGTCCCCTGCATCGGCAGGCAGATCTCAACCACTGCGCCACCAGGGAAGCTCCTGTTGGAATATTTTTAATCACAATTTCAATTTCATTGCTTGTGATTTGTCTGTTCATATTTTCACTTTCTTCCTGGTTCAGTCTCAGGACATTGTGCATTTCTAAGAATTTGTCCATTTCTTTCAGATGGTCAATTTTATTGGCATATAGTTGCTTGTAGTAATCTCTCACGATCCATGTATTTCTGCAGTGTCAGTTGTTACTTCTCCTTTTTCATTTCTCATTCTATTGATTTGAGCCTTCCCATTTTTTTATTGATGAATCTGCTTAATGGTTTATCAGTTTTGTTTATCTTTCAAAGAACCAGCTTTTAGTTTTATTGATTTTTGCTATTGTTTCCTTCATTTCTTTTTAATTTATTTCTGATATGATCTTTATGGTTTCTTTCCTTCTGTTAACTTTAGGGATTTTTTGTTCTTCATTTTCTAATTGATTTAGGTGTAAGGTTAGGTTGTTTATTTGAGATGTTTCTTATTTCTTAAGGTAAGATTATATTGTTATAAACTTCTCTCTTAGAACTGCTTTTGCTGCATCCCATAAGTTTTGGGTCATCGTGTTTTCATTGTCATTTGTTTATCAGTATTTTTTTTTATTTTCTCTTTGGTTTCTTCAGTGATCTCTTCATTATTAAGTAGTGTATTGTTTAGCCTCCATGTGTTTGTATTTTTTATAGGTTTATTCCTGTAATTGATATCTGGTCTCATAGCCTTGTAGTCGGAAAAGATACTTGATATGATTTCAATTTTCTTAAATTTACCAAGGCTTGATTTGTGACACAAAATATGATCTATCCTGCAGAATGTTCCAAGAGCACTTGAGAAGAAAGTGTATTCTCTTGTTTTTGGATGCAATGTCCTATAAATATCAATTAAGTCCATCTTATTTAATGTATCATTTAAAGCTAGTGTTTCCTTATTTATTTTCATTTTGTATTATCTGCCCATTGGTGAAAGTGGGGTGTTAAGGTCCCATACTATGATTGTGTTAGTGTCAATTTCCCCTTTTATAGCTGTTAGCATTTGCCTTATGTATTGAGGTGCTCCTATGTTGGGTGCATAAATATTTAGAATTGTTTTATCTTATTCGTGGGTTGATTCATTGACCATTGTGTATTGTCCTTCTTTGTCTCTTGTAATAGTCTTTAATTTAAAGTGCATTTTGTCTGATATGAGAATTGCTACTCCAGATTTCTTTTGATTTCCATTTGCATGAAATATCTTTTTCCATCCCCTCACTTTCATTATATATGTGTCCCTAAGTCTGAAGTCAGTCTCTTTTAGACAGAATATATATAGGTCTTGTTTTTGAATCCATTCAGCCAGTCTATGTCTTTTGGGTGGAGTATTTAATCCAATTATTATTAAGGTAATTATCAATATGTATGTTCCTATTACCATTTTCTTAATTGTTTTGGGTTTGTAATTGTACATCTTTTCCTTCTTTTCCTTGTCTTGTGTTTCCTGCCTAGAAAGTTTCCTTTGGCATTTGTTGTAAAGGTTGTTTTGTGGTGCTGAATTCTCTTATATTTGGTTGTCTCTAAAGGTTTTAATTTCTCCATCAAATCTTAATGTGATCCTTGCTGGGTAGAGTAATCTTTTTTGTAGCTTTTTCCCTTTCATCATCACTTTAATTATGTCCTGCCACTCCCTTCTGGCTTGCAGTTTCTGCTGAAAGATCAGCTGTTAACCTTTTGGGGATTCCCTTGTATGTAATTTGTTGTTTTTCCCTTGCTGCTTTTAATATTTTTTGTTTGTATTTAATTTTTGGTAGTTTGATTACTATGTGTCTTGGAGTGTTTCTCCTTGGATTCATCCTGTATGGGACTCTCTGTGCTTCCTGGACTTGAGTGACTATTTCCTTTCCCATGTTAGGGAAGTTTTCAACTATAATCTCTTCAAATATTTTGTCAGACTCTTTCTTTTTCTCTTCTTCTCCTGGGAGCCCCATAATTTGAATGTTCATGCATTTAATGTTGTCCCAGAGGTCTCAAACTGTCCTCAATTCTTTTCATTCTTTTTTTCTTTATTCTGGTCTGTGGTAGTTATTTCCACTATTTTATCTTCCAGGTCACATTTCCGTTCTTCTGCCTCAGTTATTCTGCTCTTGATTCCTTCTAGAGAAGTTTAACTTCATTTATTGAATTGTTCATCATTGTTTGTTTGCTCTTTAATTCTTCCAAGTCCTAGTTAAACTTTTCTGGTATTTTCTCTGTAGTGTTTCCAAGATTTTGGATCATCTTTACTATCATTACTCTGAATTCTTTTTCAAGTAGACTGCCTCTTTCCTCTTCATTTGTTTTGTCTGGTGGGTTTTTACCTTGCTCCTTCATCTGCTGTGTGTTTCTCTGTCTTCTCATTTTGCTTAACCTACTGTGTTTGGGGTCTCCTTTTTACAGGCTGCCAGTTTGCAGTTGCCATTATTTTTGGTATTTGCCCCCCATTGGCTAAGGTTTGTTCAATGGGTTGTGTAGGCTTCCTGCTGTTGCCTGTGTTCTGGTGGATGAGGCTGGAACTCGTCTTTCTGGTGGGCAGGACCACATCTGGTGGTGTGTTTTGGCCTGCCTGTGACTTCATTATGATTTTAGGCTGCCTCTCTGCTGTCTTGCTAGTTCTTTGGCATACAGTGTCCAGCACTGTAGCTTGCTAGTCATTAAGTGGAACTGGGCCTTAGCATTGAGATGGAGATTTCTGGGAGAGCTTTCACCATTTGTTATTATGTGGCTCTGGGATATCTCTGGTGTACCAATGTCCTGAACTTGGCTCTCCCACCTCAGAGGCACAGGCCTGACACCAGGCTGGAGCACCAAGACCCTGTCAGCCACATGGTAACAGTGTGGTCTCAGCAAGGTGTCACTGCTCCCAGAGCTTTCCTCATCTTTCCAATAGCCAAATGCACATCCGCACAGTGCTGGAGTCCTAGCAACTCCAAGTGTCCAATCCCAAACTCATGTTCTTCTCTCCTGAAGTAGTTTACTAAGTTCTTGTGTGATCGTACCTCCTCATGCCTATTTGATTTCACTTCATCCCTATTTCTGAATCAGTGTTCTTTCCATGCTCACATAGTACACAGGGATATAAGAAATGACCTGTCAAAATATTCTCTTTTTTAAAGGAAAAATGAAGGGACATTTATTGAGATCCAACTGCATGCCAGATTTGGAACTTACATATGTGGGTTCTTTTTGTTGTCAACAATGCTGCAATGTAGAACTTAATATGTACTGTTTATAGACAAAAGAAATGGAGACAGCTAAGATGTTACTGCTAAGAGCAGGTGAAGCTGAGAATTCAAACCTAGACCTCTGGCTCTAAGCCTAATCCTTTTTTCATTGTCTTAACACTGCCTCCTTAGTGTTTCCCTGACTGAATTAAATCACAATTCAGCTGCTCTCTCATCTTAGCTCTTTTAAGGGTTTTATGTTTACCCAGATTTCAAAATAGTTGTAAGAGTTTCCTGAGTTTTAAAAAAAACATTTATTTCTGAAATATTTAGTCCTTTATTACTTTTAAATGCTGTTAAATTAACTACCAGTTTACTTTGATATTATTGTATCACAAGATAATGATCACCAATGAAAGTTCAAACCAAGTGACAAAGTAGAAAGATAATTGCATGGATGTTAATTATGTAGCCTAGAGGGTTCCAAGTGCTCTGTCATGTCACTGAAAAAGATTGCTTCATTTAAAATGATAAACCTCTTTCAACTGAACACAATATTACATCAGGAAAGTTATTGCTTGGTGATACACAGATGACATAAATCATGGCAGCTGTGATGTTTGCTAAAATGGAGACTCCAAGTTCCTGATCACTGGGACTAATTGTGACTGAGATTGAGTCTATAGTTGAGAAAGTCTTCTTAAAGAAGTATCCATAAGTATGATGCTTTTTTATCTCTCATGTGTATTCCCCATTCACTCATGACTTATCAACAGTTTCATTCTTTAGACAAATATTTAATTGTCTGCTATTTTCTAAGTACTGTACTAGGAACTAGTTATGCAGCGATGCATAAGGTCTCTGCTTTCAGAAAGTGAAACCTCTACATGAGAGGACAAACACCTGACCATAAGGCCATTAATTTGAACAACTTTAATAAATTTTAAAAGGATTGGGGTGTCCTGGTGATGCAACAGTTTATGCAGCTTGAAGAATGAAAGGGGTGGAGATGGACCCAGTGGGAACACTAAGCTGGACTGTGAAAGAAGAGGATTACTCAGTCTTGCAAAAAAAAAATGGAAGGAGCTTAAAAGGCAGAGGAAACAGCATATAAAGGAGTTTGGATGAAAACAGAATGATCTAGAAATAATAATGATAATTATCTGAAGTGATTGAGATTGAAAGTTATAGAAGATAAGTAAAAGAAATAGCTTGATACCAGATCACAATAGTCCTTGAATTCACTGATAAAGGCTGCAGACATTATTATGTAGTTTTTAGGAAGCTAGCTTCCTTTTTGATGAGGTGTCCCTGTGATCACAAGCATTTGGACAGATGCTTTAAACTTACACCAATCACACTACTCCTGAGCCAGCATCATTTATTAGAAAAAAAAAAGACATAATGTACTCTCCACTTCAATTTTCTTTGGCACTAAAATAGATGGCCTTTTTACAACTATCAATAAGGCCTGTTCTGAAGGAGCTGTTATTAGGACAAACATTCATTATTTTAA
>NW_006785524.1:1086423-1125206 GCF_000442215.2 Lipotes vexillifer | reverse complement strand
CTCTTTCCCCAAAAAACATGAGAGCAATTTGCTTGCAAAATGGAAAATTCTTGCCCATTGGGCTGTCCTACTCTCTTTTTGTCCAGGAAATGCTAACTTATAAGAGAGAATGACTGGGGACATAAGTAATGTGATTTATCATTTTTCTTATTATCCTTCTGTCTGAGGAATCTGTGCCACACAACAGAAAGGGCCAGGATAAGAGCAGTTGACCAGGATTCTAACTTCAGCTTTGTTACCAAATAATTGTCAATTTAAGTAATCTACTTCCACTCCCCAAGCTTAAATCCCCTCATCTTTTAAGTAGATCTTGACTCAATTTTCTCCCATAACCAAAAATTTCATGTGCAATCTTGATATTAAATCAGATAATAGTTAAAAAAATAAAAGCATGGGGTTGTTCAAATTTCCTAGTATGTTATTTACAATGTCACCAGTTCTCATTACTTATTTAAATATAACAGCTACATTCTGCTTGTATTATCATTCAAATTGAAGACACTCTTTCAATTTGAACATACCCAACACTTGGACCATAATAAACTGTGATCTGCTCATTTAAATTTAATAAAAGTATTGTAGATGAGCTGTCAGTCCAAACCAAAAGAACAAAATATATATGATGCTCAGACATTCTTTCTTAATAAGATTTTAATTCCAATTTCCAGTTAGTCCACTGAGTGTTAACTATGGTGAAGACAGGTTGCTTTGTGAAAGAAGACACCAAACACAGTAAGTTAAAGAAAATGAGAAGACAGAGAAATATGTAGCAGTTGAAGGGGCAAGGTAAAAACCCACCATACCAAGAAAATGAAGAATAAATGGGCAGTCTGCCTGAAAAAGAATTAAGAGTAATGGTAATATAGATAATCCACAATCTTGGAAATAGAATGGAGATAAAATAAGACATGTTTAACAAGAAAACAGAAGAACTAAAGAGCAAACAAACAATGATGAACAACACAATAGATGAAATTAAATCTTCTCTAGAAGGAATCAAGAGCAGAATAACTGAGACAGAAGAACAGATAAGTGACCTGGAAGATAAAATAGTGGAAATAACTACCACAGACCAGAATAAAGAAAAAAGAATGAAAAGAATTGAGGACAGTTTAAGAGACCTCTGGGACAATATTAAATGCACCAGCTGTCAAATTATAGGGGTCCCAGAATAGGAAGAGAAAGAGAAAGGGACTGAGAAAATATTTGAAGAGATTATAGTTGAAAACCTCCCTGATATGGGAAAGGAAAGAGTCAATCAAGTCCAAGAAGCACAGAGAGTCCCATACAGTATAAATCCAAGGAGAAACACATCAAGACACATATTGATCTAAAATTAAATACAAAGAAAAAGTATCAAAGCAGCAAGGGAAAAGCAACAAATAACGTACAGGGAATCCCCAAAAGGTTAACAGCTGAACTTTCAGCAGAAACTCTGCAAGCCAGAAGGGAGTGGCAGGACATAATTAAAGTGATGGAAGGGAAAAAGCTACAAACAAGATTACTCTACCCAGCAAGGATCTCTTTCAGATTTGGTGGAGAAATTAAAGCCTTTAGAGACAAGCAAAATCTAAGAGAATTCAGCACCACAAAACCAGCTTTACAACAAATGCTAAAGGAGCTTCTCTAGGCAGGAAAAACAAAAGAAGGAAAAGATGTACAATAACAAACCCAAAACAAGTAAGAAAATGGTAATAGAAACATACATATAGATAACTACCTTAAATGTTAATGGATTAAATATTGCAACCAAAATACATAGATTGACTAAGTGGATACAAAAACAAGACCTGTATATTTACTGTCTACAACAGACCCACTTCAGACCTAGGGACACATACAGACTGAAAGTGAGGGCATGGAAAATGATATTCCATGCAAATGGAAATCAAAAGAAAGCTGGAGTAGCAATTCTCATATCAGACAAAATAGACTTTAAAATAAAGACTATTACAAGAGACAATGAAGGACACTACATAATGATTAAGGGATAAATCCACGAAGAAGATATAATGATTCTAAATATTTATACAATCAAATTGTAGCACCTTGACACATGATGCAAGTGCTAACAACCATAACAGGGAAAATTGACAGTCACAAAATAATAGTGGGGAAAAATAGCACCCCACTGTCACCAATGGACAGATCTTCTAAAATGAAAATAAATAAGGAAACACAAGCTTTAAATGATACATTAAACAAGATGGACTTAATTGATATTTATAGGACATTTCATCCAAAAACAACAGAATACACATTCTTCCCAACTGCTCATGGAACATTCTCTAAGATAGATCATATATTGGGTCACAAATCAATCCTTGGTAAATTTAAGAAAATTGAAATCATATCAAGTATCTTTTCCAACCACAATGTTATGAGATTAGATATCAATTACAGGAAAAAAAGCTGTAAAATATACTAACACATGGAGGCTAATCATTACACTATTAAGTGTAAGAGAGCACTGAAGAAATCAAAGAGGAAAACAAAAAATACCTAGAAACAAACGAAAATGAAAACACGACAGCCCAAAACCTATGGGATGCAGCAAAAGCAGTTCTAAGAGGGAAGTTTACAGCAATACAATCTTACCTCAAAGAACAAGATACATCTCAAATAAACAACCTAACATTACACGTAAAGCAAGTAGAGAAAGAGGAACAAAGAAACCACAAATTTAGCAGAAGGAAAGAAATCATAAAGATCAGATCAGAAAGGAATGAAAAAAATACGAATGAAAGGGCTTCCCTGGTGGCACAGTGGTTGAGAGTCCACCTGCCAATGCAGGGGACACAGGCTCGTGCCCCAGTCTGGGAAGATCCCACATGCCACGGAGCAGCTCGGCCCGTGAGCCATGCCCACTGAGCCTGCGCATCCAGAGCCTGTGCTCCACAAAGGGAGAGGCCACAACAGTGACAGACCCGAGTACCACAAAAAATAAATAAATAAATTAATTAATTAAAAAATAAAATAAAATATATATGAAGGAAAGAATAACAAAGATCAGTAAAACTAAAAGGTTGTTCTTTAAGAATATAAACAAAATTGATAAACCATTAGCCAGACTCATCAAGAAAAAAAGGAAGAGTCAAGAAAACAGAATTAGAAATGAAAAAGGAGAAGTAACAACTGACACAGCAGAAATACAAAGGATCGTGAGAGATTACTACAAGCAACTATATACAAATAAAATGGGAAACCTGGTATAAATGGACAAATTCTTAGAAAAGCACAACGTTCTGAGTCTGAAACTGGAAGAATTAGAAAATATAAACAGAACAGTCACAAGCACTTAAAGTGAAACTGTCATTTAAAATATTCCAACAGACAAAAGCCCAGAACCAGATGGATTCTCAGGTGAATTTTATCAAACATTTAGATAAGAGCTAACACCTACCCTTATCAAACTCTTCCAAAATATAGCAGAGGAAAGAACACTACAACTAATTCTAAGAGGCCACTATCACCCTGATACCAAAGCCAGACAAAGATGTCACAAAGAAAGAAAACTAGAGGCCAATATCACTGATGAACATAGATATAAAAATCCTCAACAAAATATTAGCAAATGAAATACTAGCAAAATACTAGCATATTAAAAGGATCATACACCATGATCAAGTGGGGTTTATCCCAGGAATGCAAACATTCCACAATATAGGCAAATAAATCAATCTGATAAACCATATTACCAACTTGAAGGAGAAAAACCATATGATCATCTCAATAGATGTAGGGAGAGCTTTTGACAAAATTCAACACCTATTGATGACAAAAACCCGCCAGAAAGTAGGCATAGAGGGAACTTACCTCAACAAAATAAAGGCCATATATGACAAACCCACAACCAACATCATTCTCAATGGTGAAAAACTGAAACCATTTCCACTAAGATCAATAACAAGAAATGTTGTCCACTCTCACTGTTATTATTCAACAGAGCTTTGGAAGTTTTAGCCACAACAATCATAGAAGAAAAAGAAATAGAAGGAATCCAAATCAGAAAAGAAGTATTAAAACTCTCACTATTTGCAGATGACATGGTACTGTACATAGAGAATCCTAAATATTTTACCAGAGAGCTACTAGAACTACTCAATGAAATTGGTAAGGTACCAAGACACAAAATTAATGCACAGAAATCTCTTGCATTCCTATACACTAATGATGAAAAATCTGAAAGAGAAATTAAGGAAACATTCCCATTTACCATTGCAACAAAAAGAATAAAATACCTAGGAATAAACCTACCTAAGGAGACAAAATACCTGAATGCAGAAAACTGTAAGACACTGATGAAAGAAATTAAAGGTGATACAAACATATGGAGAGACATACCATGTTCTTAGATTGGAATAATCAACATTGTCAGAATGACTATACTACCCAAAGCAATCTACAGATTCAGTGCATCCCTATCAAACTACCAATGGCATTTTTCACAGAACAAGAACAAAAAATTTCACAATTTGCATGGAAACACAAAAGACGTCGAATATCAAAACAAACTTGAGAAACAAAAACATAACTTCAAGAATCAGGCTTCCAGACTTCAGACTATACTACAAAGCTACAGGAATCAAGATAGTATGGTACTGGCACAAAAACAGAAATATAGATCAATGGAACAGGATAGAAAGTCCAGAGATAAACCCATGCACATATGGTCACCTTATCTTTGATAAAGGAGGCAAGAATATAAAATAGAGAAAAGACTCTCTCTTCAATAAGTGGTGCTGGGAAAATTGGCCAGCTACTTGTAAAGAATGAAATTTGAACACTCCCTAACACCATATACAAAGATCAACTCAAAATGGATTAAAGACCTAAATGTAAGGCCAGACACTATAAAACTCTTAGAGGAAAACATAGACAGAACACTCTATTACATAAATCACAGCAAGATCCTTTTTGATCCACCTCCTAGAAAAATGGAAATTAAAAACAAAAATAAACAAATGAGACTTAATGAACCTTAAAAGCTTTTGCACAGCAAAGGAAACCATAAACAAGACCAAAAGACAACCCTCAGAATGGGAGAAAATATTTGTAAATGAAGCAATTGACAAAGGATTAATCTCCAAAATTTACCAGCAGCTCATACAGCTCAATATGAAAAAAAAAAAAACAACCCAATTGAAAAATGGGCAGAAGATATAAATAGACATTTCTCCAAAGAAGTTATACAGATTTCCAACAAGCACATGAAAGGATGCTCAACCTCACTAATCATTAGAGAAATGCAAATCAAAACTCCCTTGAAGTGTCACCTCACACTGGTCAGAATGGTCATCATCAAAAAATCTACAAACAATAAATGCCACACAGGGTGTGGAGAAAAGGGAACCCTCTTGCATTGTTGGTGGGAATGTAAATTGATACAGCCACTATTGAGAACCATATGGAGGTCCCTTATAAAACTAAAAATAGAACTACCATATGACCCAGCAATCCCAGAACTGGGCATATACCCTGAGAAAGCCATAATTCAAAAAAAGTCATGTACCACAATATTCATTGCAGCTCTCTTTACAATAGCCAGGACATTGAAGCAACTAACTGCTCATCAACAGATGAATGGAAAAGAATATGTGGCACATATATACAATGGAATATTACTCATCCATAAAAAGAAATGAAATTGAGTTATTTGTAGTGAGGTGGATGGACCTAGAGTCTGTCATATAGAGTGAAGTAATTCAGAAAGAGAAAAACAAGTACCATATAGTAACACATATATATGGTATCTAAAAAAGAAAAAAAAAGTATCTGAAGCACCTAGGGGCAGGATAGGAATAAAGATGGAGATGTAGAAAATGGACTTGAGGACACGTGAATAGGGAAGGGTAATCTGGGACGAAGTGAGAGAGTGGCATTAACATATATACACTGCGAATTGTAAAATAGATAGCTAGTGGGAAGTAGCTGCATAGCACAGGGAGGTCAGGTCCTAGCTTTGTGACTACCTAGTGGGGTGTGATATGGAGGGTGAGAGGGAAATGGTGGAAGGAAGGTATATGGGTATATATCTATACGTATAGCTGAATAACTTTGTTATACAGCAGCAATTAACACAAGGATGTAAAGCAATTATACTCCAATAAAGTTGTTAAAAGGAAAAAGAATCATAAAATAGTGTAATCATGCAATAGATGCACTGAATTCAATTTCAATTCATTTTCACTCTATCAGCACTTTTAGACTTCCTGGTGTATGCTAGACTCTGCGGGAAGTCTTGACAGCCATTTTACAGTAGCAGAAGACAACATTTCTGACCTCAGAGAGGCTACTGTCTAGTTTGGGGTTACAAAACAAACCTACACGAGAAAAATAATGAGCCCAAGACATTCTATAATGGTGCACAAGCTTTCAAGGTAATAAAGGGTATCAAGGAATAGAGTTTTCTTGGAGTGCTTCAACTGAAAGTGGTCGCACATTTTTAAAAAACTTTCCAATAGCAGTTAGCATTACTTTTATTTTTGTCAACATTCACACTAAAGCTAAAATTAGTTTTGCAATGCAGTGTAAAGGACAAGCACTGGATTTTGAATCCTGCATCTTTGTTGTAGATATGGCTCTGCATGTTAATGTTGAGTGGCTTTAGGCTTTTCCTTTCATTGTATTCTGCCTTAACTACTGAATCGTCTTCATAACTATTGTCCCTGCATTCTCCTTGCCTCCTACAAGCCATTTTTCCAAATAGGAGCCAAGGTTGTGCTTTAAAATTCAGTTATCTCTTTGATTAAAACCAGCCAGTGAACTCCTATTGCCTTGGGAATTCCTTGGTGGTCCAGTAGTTAGGACTCTAAGATGCTGCAAGCCTCATGGTGATATTTATTTCTAAATAATCACATACCCTGAGACTCCCCTCTCTCATCTTGCCTTTAAATATGCTTTGCTGGAACCCTTTGGGGGGGGGGGTTCAAAGATTTGGAGGGGCATGAGTCATTCATTCTCCTTGCATGGCCCTGCAATAAACTTTTCTCTGTTCCAGACTCCAATGTTTTGCTTTCTTTGACCTCACTGTGTGTCAGGCCCATGAACTTGCATTCGGTAACAGTTACTCTCCAGGCTTGTAGGAATAGGTACAAAAGACAGCTGAATTCCTCTTTCCTACCTCCTAGGTTTCAACCTATGTTTTCTAGATTTTGATTTTGATTATATTTTTTTCTTTAGAATTAATATTCCTGTTTTTCATAAAGTACTTTTTCCAGTTTATTTCTTAGGTTAAAAAGACAGTATCATGGTAGAGGGATTGTTCATGACATCCCTCAACATTTTTTTTAAGTTTATTTTTTGTTTGTTTTGTTTTGTTTTCTTCCAGTTCTATTGAGATACAATTGATAAACAGCACTGTTTAAGTATAAGATGTACAGCATAATAATTTGACTTATATGCCTCATGAAATTATTATCACAATAAGTTTAGTGAACATCCATCATCTCCTATAGGTACAATTTTTTTCTAAGTTAAAAATCTATTTTGCTATAATTTGTGTTGCAGTGTGTTCTGCCTCTGTTCTCTTCTAGGAATTTTATGATTTCAGGTCTTTTACATACAGGTCTCTAAATAATTTGGGGTTTATTTTTTGTATATAGTGTGAGGAAATGTTGAAATCTCATTTTATATGTGATTGTCTAGTTCCCCCAGCACCACTTGTTGAAGCGACTATCTTTTCTCCATTGTATATTCTTGCCTCCCTTGTCATAGATTAATTGACCATAGGTAGGTGGATTTATTTCTGGGTTCTTTATTCTGTTTCACTGATATATATTTCTGTTCTGTGCCAATATTATGCTGTTGAATTAATGTAGCTTTGTAATATAGTCTGAAGTCTGGCATGGTTATACCTCCAGCTTTTTTCTTTTTTCTCAGAATTGCTTTGACAATTCAGGGTCTTTTGTGGTTTCATATAAATTTTAGAATTATTAGTTCTAGGTCTGTGAAAAATGTCCTAGTTGTTTTGATAGGGATTGCATTAAATATATAGATTGATTTGGGTAGTATGACTATTTTAATAATGTTAATTCTTCCAATCCAGGAGCACAGAGTATATTTCCATTCAATCTCCTAAGGCAAAAGAAATAAAAGCTAAAATAAACAAATGGGGCCTAATTAAACTTAAAAGCTTTTGGATAGCAAAGGAAACCATGGACACAATGAAAAAAACAACCTACAGAATGGGAAAAAGATATGCGCAAATGATGTGACTGACAAGAAGTTAATTTCTAAAATATACAAACAGCTCATAGATCTCAACAGCAATTTATCAAATATGGGCAGAAGATTGAATAGACATTTTCCCAAAGAAGACATACAGGTGGCTAACAGTGTGCTTAACATCACTGCTTATAAGGAAAATGCAAATCAAAATCGTAATGAGGTATCTCCTCACACCTGTCAGAATGGTTATCATCAAAATGTCTACAAAGAATAAATGTTGGAGAGGATGTGGAGAATAGGGAACACTTGAACACTGTGGATGGGAATGTAAATTTATGCAACCATTATGGAAAACAGTATGGAGGTTCCCTTTAAAAACTAAAAATAGAACTACCATATGATCCAGCATTCCACTACTTGGTATATATCTAGAAAAAATGAAAACATTAAATTGAAAAGTTACATGCACCCCAACTTTTATAGCAGCACTATTTATAATAGCCAAGACATGGAAGCAATCCAAGTGTCCATCAACAGAGGATTGGATTAAGAATATATGAGATATATATATAATCAGCCATAAAAATATTACTCAACCATAATAAACAATGAAATACTACCATTTGAAGCAATGTGCATGGACCTAGAGAATATTATCCTCAGTGAAATAAGTCAAAGGCAAATACTATATGATGTCACTTATATGTTGAATCTAAAAAGTAATATAAATGAATGTGTATACAAAACAGAAACAGACTTATAGATATGGAAAAATAAAAAACCTTGTAGTTACCAAAGGAGAAAGGGAAGCAGGGAAGGACAAATTAGGGGTATGATATTAACAGATACAATCCACTATATACAAAATAGTTAAGCAACAAGGACATACTGTATAGCACAGGGATTATACCCATTATCAGTAATAACCTATAATGGAATATAATCTGCAAAAATACTGAATCACTATGCTTGCTGTACACCCAAAACTAGCACAATATTGTAAAACAACCATATTTTAATAAAGTAATAGAACAAAATATTTTTTTATTTTAAAAATTAAAAATTAAGTGAAGGGGTAACATAAACAAATTTTAATTAAAAATAAAAATATATTTTTTGTGTGTGATGGGAACTCAGGATTTATTCTCTTAACAATGTTCATATATAACATACAGAAGGGTTAATTATATTTATTGTGTTGCACATTATATCCCTAGTACTTACTTACCTTATAATTGGAAGTTCGTATATTTTAACTACTTCCATTTGATTTATCATCACCACTCACCTTACCTCTGGCAACCACAAATCTGGTATCTTTTTTCTATGAGTTTGTTTGTTTGCTTTTTAAGTATAATTGACCTACAACACTATATTAGTTCCTGGCACACAACATAGTGAGTTGATATTTCTATACATTTCAGAATGATCACCACAATAAATCTACTTTCCATCTGTCACCATATAAAAATATTACAAAATTACTGACTACATTCCACACACAGTACATTTCATGACCATGAGTTAATTATTTGTGGCTGAAAGTTTGTATCTGTTAATCTCCTTCATGTAATTCTCTCCTCTCCCTTCTTGCACCACCAATTTGTTCTCTGTTTCGATAACCCTGTTTCTGTTTATTTGTATTTGTTCATTTATTTTGTTTTTTATATTCCACATATAAGTGAACATACAGTATTTGTCTTTCTCTGACCTATTTCACTTAGCATAATACCCTCTAGGTCCATCTATATTGTTGCAAATGACAATATGTTAGTCTGTTTTAATGTTCCATTGTATTTACATATTTCATCTTCTTTATCCATTCATCTATCAGTAAGCACTTAGATTACTTCCAAATCTTTCCTATGGAAAATAAAGCTACAATGAACATAGGAGTGCATATGACTTTTGAAATTAGTGTTTTTATTTTCTTTGTATAAATACCCAGCAATGAAATTTTTAGATCATATGGTATTTCTCTTTTTAAGCTTTTGAGAAATCTCCATACTGTTATCCACAGTGACTGTACCAATTTAAATTCTCACCAACAGTGCATGAGTGTCCCCTTTTCTCCACATCCTCACCAAGGCTTGTTATTTACTGTGTTTTTAATAATAGCCATTCTGACAAGTGTGAGGTGATATCTTCAATGTGGTTTTGGTTTGCACATACCTGATGATTAATGCTGTTGAACATATTTTCATGTGCCTGTTGGCTATCTGTATGTCTTTTTTTTTTTTTAATGTGTATTCAGATCCCCTGCCCATTATTTAAATTAGGTTGTTTAGTTCTTTTAGTGTGTTACTGTCAACTTCTCCCTTTATTTATTTTTTTTAATATTTGCTTTATGTATTTAGGTGCTCATATGTTGGGTGCATATATATTTACAGTCATTATATTTTCTTTAACTGATCCCTCTATCATTATGTAATGTCTTTCTTTGTCTCTTGTTACAGTCTCTGTTTTAAAGTCTATTTTGCCTGACACTAGTATTGTTACCCTGGTTTTCTTTTCATTTCCATTTACATGTAATACCTTTTTTTCATCCCCTTGCTTTCAATTTGTGTATTTCTTTCAACCTGAAGTCTCTTGTAGGCAGCATATATATGGTTTGTTATTGTAACCATTCAACCACTCTATGTCTTTTGATTGGAGCATTTAGACTATTTACATTATTTACATTAATTATTTATAGGTAAGTACTGATTTCCATCTTGTTAATTGTTTTCTGGTTGTTTTAGTAGGTTTTTTTTTCTTTCTTTCTTCTTTTATAGCTCTCTTCCCTTGTGATTATTAATATATATATATATATATATATATATATACACTTTGGCCAAACCATGAGGCTTGTGGGATCTTAGTTCCCTAAGAAGGGCTTGAATCCAGGACCCCAGCAGTGAGAGCATGGAGTCTTAATCACTGGACTGGACCACCAGGGAATTCCTTTCCCTTGTGATTTGATGACTATCTTTAGAGTTATGTTCAAAATTTATCAGGTGGCTTGTCTCCCTTTCTCTTTTTGTGTGTGTGTATCTATTATAGATTTTGGTTTGTGGTAACCATGAGGTTTATATATAGATATAGATTAGATAGATAGAAGATAGATAGATAGATAGATAGATAGATAGATAGATAGAGGATAGTGATTATTTTAAGTTGCTGATCTCTTAAGTTCAAACACATTTTAACAGTCCTACATTTTTACCTCTTCCCCCATGTTTACTGTTTTTATGTCATGTTTTACATCTTTTTGTTTTCTGTATCCCTTACCTACTTATTGTAGATATAAGTTATTTCAACACTTTTGTCTTTTAACCTTCCTACCAGCCTTATAAGTAGTTGATATTACTGTATATTTGCCTTTGTCAATGAGATTTTTCTTTCAAAATTTTTGTATTTCTAGATGTGGCCTTTTCTGTTCCACTTAGAAATGTCCCTTTAACATTTTTGTAAGGCTGGTTTCATGGCACTGAAATTTCATAGCTTTAGTTTTCATTAAAACTCTTGATCTCTCCATATCTGAATGATAGCCATGCTGAGTAGCATATTCTTTGGTTGTAGGTTTTTTTGGGGTTTTTTGTTTGTTAGTTTGTTTTGTTTTTGCTTTCATCACCTTAAATATATCATGCTATTCCCTTCTGGCCAATAGATTTTTTGCTCTAAAGCTTTATGTGTGTTCCCTTGCATGCATCTTATTTCTTTTCCCTTGTTGCTTTTAAGATTCTGTCTAGGGCCTCCCTGGTGGTGCAGTGGTTGAGAGTCCGCCTGCCAATGCAGGGGATACGGGTTCGTGCCCCGGTCCAGGAGGATCCCACATGCCGTGGAGCAGCTGGGCCCGTGAGCCATGGGTGCTGAGCTTGCGCGTCCGGCAACAGGAAAGGCCACGAGAGCCCAAAAACAAAAAAAAAAAAAAAAAAAAAAAAAAAGAATAAGATTCTGTCTATCTTTAATTGTTGCTATTTTAATTACAGTGTGTCTTGGTGTGGTCCTTTTTAGACCTATCTGGTTTGGAACTCTCCATTCTTCTTGGACCTGGATGTCTGTTTCCTTTCCCAGATTAGGACAGTTTTCAGCTATGATGTCTTTTAATATGTTCTCTCTCTTTCTCTTTCTTCTCCTTCTGGGACTCCTACAATGTGAATATTAGTATGCTTGATGTTGTCACAGAGGTTAAAATTCTTTTTTCTTTTTTCTGTTCAACTTGAGTGATTTCTCTCTTCCAGTTTGCTGATCTGTTCCTCTGTATCATCTCATGTACTATTAATTCCTTTTAGTGTATTTTTAAATATCAGTTATTGTATGCTTCAGCACTGTTTCATTCTACTTTATATTTTTTAATTCTTTGTTAAAATTCTATGTGATAATATCCATTATTCTCGCAAGTTCATGGAAAATCCTTATGATCATTACTTTGAACTCTTTATCAGGTAACTTATCTATCTCTTCTCCACTTATTTTTTCTTCTTCCTTGTTCCTTTGTTTGTAACATATTCCTCTGTCACTTCATTTTGCCTGATTTTTGTTTTTATTTCTATGTATTGATACTTGGCATGTTGGTTACATTTCTCAATCTTGGAGAAGTGGTTTTATGTAGTAGACATCTTTTTTTTTTTTTCCTTGCGTTATGCGGGCCTCTCACTGCTGTGGTCTCTCCTATTACAGAGCACAGGCTCCGGACGCGCAGGCCCAGCAGCCATGGCTCACGGGCCCAGCCGCTTCACGGCATGTGGGATCCTCCTGGACTGGGGCATGAACCCATGTCCCCTGCATCGGCAGGTGGACCCTCAAGCACTGTGCCACCAGGGAAGCCCTGTAGTAGACATCTTATAGGGCCTAGCAGTTCACTCCCCTCTGGTTACCAGTTATATGCTCTAGGGATGCCCTCTATATGAAC
Organism: Lipotes vexillifer; assembly: GCF_000442215.2. NCBI lineage: Eukaryota > Metazoa > Chordata > Mammalia > Artiodactyla > Lipotidae > Lipotes > Lipotes vexillifer. The sequence continues at coordinate 1,112,143 of NW_006785524.1, read as the reverse complement.
TGTATGAGTCCTTCTGTTGTGGTGGGCTGACCACTGTGGGAACAGAGGAAAGGTGAGGCTGGCCCAGATCTGTTTGGTTGCTAGGTTCTGCCTTGTAAGGAAACTGCTGGTTGTGGGTGTATGATATATATATACATATACATGCATGTGTATATACACTCATATATATATATATATATATATATATATATGAAAGTTCTTAAGAGAGTGAATCCTGAGTTCTCATGAGAATAAATTTTTTTTTCTTTTTTTGTTTCTGTTTCTATTGAATCTATATGACACAATGGATGCTAACTAAACAATGCAGTAATCATTTATAAAATAGTTAAGTGAAACCATTGTGCTGTATGTCTTAAATTTATGCAATTCTGTATGTCAATTATATATCTCAACAAAACCGGAAACAATAGAAGTTTTGGTAGAGCTTTCAACCCCTATATAACCAGGATCTGCAACTATTTTTAAAATTAAATTGTTTTAAAAACAAATTTAAAGCTGTGAGGTGGCTTATATTCATGATGCAGAAAAAAAGTGATAATGTGGAACAAAGCTACTCCCACCATGTTTGTCTCACAGGGTTTAGGACTCTAAAGGAAAGGCATACTTCTTCCCTTTGACACGCGGAAGGGTGTGGTCCGTTAACTTGGATAGCTGATATTTCCATTTGCTGTTCGAACTTGACTGCCACCACAGCCACTGATGAATGCGATTGCAAGGGTTTGCAGATGGCCCCTTGCAACGTTTCACCCTGAAAGCCCCTTAGGGAAGCGAACCTCACCTTCAGAAACAACAACTAGACGCTCTAATGTATCTCGCAGGGAAGACATATCTGAAGTATAGGGCAGCACTCTATTGTTGAAGAGATCAGGAATACTTTGAGCTCTCTGCTGAGGTATTTGCAAGAAGCGCAAAAGCTCTGCGTGCCGAAGGAGAGAAGGCCAGAGGGCTTGACACACCGCTCTGAAATCCTGCTTCCCATCGGAAAATGATTGTGTCGCCCTAAGCTCTTTAATCCCCCAGGTGTTTCAGAGAAGGCCAGTAAGGGCCGGAAGATGTTGTGAGGGCAATAGCCTAGGAGTCCCAGCGACAGCCCTAAAATCAGCCCTGCCAAGAGCTTCAGAGAACGGTGCACGAAACTGTGCTCAAAGGACATCAAGGGAGCAAGCTGTTCAGACGGCCTGCAAAGACTGAGACTTTACCAGTCAACCTTCCTCTCTCCCATTTACAGGAAGGTATCTCTGTTCTACCTTACAGAAGGTATCACTGTCCTTGATGTGTATGTATTTCTGGCAGATGACTGAAACAGGGCGTGTGTTCTCTCCCACGTGTATTAACAACCGTGGTTGGAAAAGCGATTTTTCCTCCGTCTGAGCCTTGCAATGGCCACAGACTACAAACGAAGGCTTTCTATTCCCTCATAAAATAAAGAGATTCCAAAAGGGAACCTGAAGTCCCTTGTGCCATGTTACCAGCACAAACTTTCTACCTCCTTGTTTTACTAGGAGAGGATCAGCTACTCTGGCTTACGATCCATGCAAAAATGTCCTCCGAAAATTTTTCGCAAACTGGCTTATTTAGTCCGACTTGATGGTGAGCGACACAAAGTGTGCTCAACAAACTGGAAGTCAAATGATTTTCAACTGCATAGTTATACCTGTGTCTTACCTGAGGAATGCAGCCAAGTGTTTCTCTCTCTCAGATTCAATGACCCTGCCCTGAATCCTTTCCTTAGAAGGAAGTCATATTCAAAGTGTGCTGTGTACAAAATTGCTTATTTTAGGCACCAGGAATATTGCACTTGCTCGGGGATCTTCGAGCTCTGCCTGAGCTCCTTGTGCCCAACTGGCGAGCAAGTATGGCTTCTCTCTCTGGAGCGAAAGGCTTGTTTCCATTGAGGACATGTATGGGATACTGAAAAGCCAGGTGTAAGAAGTGTCACATATGTGTCCATTGCAGAGGTGAGCTGTATGTATCCAAGAGGAGCATGTAGTTGCTAAGCATTTCATAGCCCTGCAAATAAGCCTTTCTCAAGTTGCATCGATAAGGCCAGAAATTGTGGATTCCAAATCCACGAGGGCTGAAAGCCTTTCTCACGGCCTGGAGAGAGAGCCTTGTCTCTGTAATGTCCATGGGTGTGTTTTGGCAACTTATGGGAAATATCGGATAGACACGGGGTTCCTGGGGTATGGAACTCACCTCGGGTGTCTAGGTGAGCAAGGCTTTATTTCATAGGCGTGTAACAGTGAGGACGTATGGGCGTATGCATGTGTCTGCTGAACACTGGAGATGAGTGGATTATACAAGCGATGGGTCTTCTCATCGTGCAAAGAAGGAAGAGCTGCCAAAAGAACAAGAAATTTACCCAACCGTCATACCTGCCAGGGCTCCCTGATTAGAGATTCTTTGGTGCATGCAAGGCGTACGCGCCTTAGGAGGCGTGGAGAGACATGGTCTGTAAGTTATGAGACCCAGGAATTGTAAATGCTATTGGGTACAGATCTGACACACAGTGATCTCAGTCAACATGCAGGGCAAGATTTTTCAGACGGCAGAGTGCAACGTGCATTTCACCCTAGGTTTGCAGCCACTTGTTTCTCACCATAAGACTCTACTACACTTCAGTGATTTTTCCTTGAGGGGAAGATGTATCTGAAGGGTCGTGTATGAAGCATTGTGATGAACATTCCTGTAATTTGGCTATTTCGAGTGCCTTGAGAGCGCTGCTCGAGGCACTGTGTGCCAAAGACGAAGTGGAAGCACAGGCGGCACTGCAGGGAAGGAAAGCCTCGTTTCTCACAGAATTTCTATATCCGTTTCCCATGAGCTGCATCAACAAAGCCTCATAGCCTCTGTTCAGGCAATGTACGGAAAGTGTCCCTGGGGGCAGGAGGAAAGGGTTGTACCATTTTTCGTAAGCCTGCCTCAAGTTTCATGGGAAAGCTTCTTTGTTTTCATCTACAAATAAGTGGGAAATCCATTAGACGAACTGCATCCCTTCTCTCTTCCTCTTCAGAGTATGTATGCGTTTCCCACAGGCAAGGTGCAAGTACAGGGTGCTGTGTACCATGCGTGGAATGTCAGCCAGCCAACCTACTGCAGCAATGAGTATTCTTCATCAGGCCATTCACACAATGAGTTTTACAAAAGACTCTGATGTGTTCCTGGAAATGGACTTGAACGGACAATAAAGAAACAGATCCTCTTCATCCCTCTTAGAATGGGAAGTTTCCCTCCATATCCTGAAATACTTGGAACCAAGCTACCCACACCATGTTTGTCTCACAGGATTTAGGATGATTTAATTGGTTTTTTTCTCTCAGGCTTCACAGGGTAATGGTGATTCAGGGACTCCAGCCACTCTGCACAGCAGATAATGCCAAAATAACAATGGAACTCAACATGGGGCCCCTTAATGAGACAGGGCAAGAGCTCTGTGACCCCAACTAAGTAAGGTATAAGCCCTTTGCCAGCTTGAAGAAGTTACAGAAGACAGACCTTCACCCTTCATCTTCCCAGTAAAGATTTATTGGAGTCTATGTCTCTCAGGGGGGATTTGAGGCAGGTGATAGATGTCTCCCCCAACCCAGGGTGAGAAGTTGGAGTTTGTTACTTGTGGACAGAAATTCCAAAATAGCAGGACAATTAAGAAAGGAGTCTGGGCTCTGCCCAGATAAGAGACCATATATTTCTCATTCTCAAAGTCAAGGAGACCTTCCTAACTACAAAGCTCCTTGGAGGTCAAAAGGGGAGTGATGTCCATCCAAAGACAAAGGAGAAGCCACAATGAGATGATAGGAGGGGCACAATCACAGTAAAATAAAATCCCATAAATGCTGGGTGGGTGAATCGCAGACTGCAGAACACTTATACCACAGAAGTTCACCCACTGGAGTGAAGGTTCTGAGCCCCTTGTCAGTCTTCCCAACCTAGGGGTCCATCAACAGGAGGAGGGATTCCTAGAGAATCAGACTTTGAAGGCTAGTGGGATTTGTTTGCATGACTTTGACAGGACTGGGGGAAACAGAGACTCCACGGTTGGCAGGCAGACACAAAGTAGTGTGTGCATCGGGACCCATCAGGCTTCCCCACCTGGGGGTCCAGCAATGGGAGGAGGAATTCCCAGAGAATCAGACTTTGAAGTCTAGTGGCATTTGACTGCAGGACTTCAACAAGACTGGGGGAAACAGAAACTCCACTCTTGGAGGGCACACACAAAGTAGTGTGGGCATTGGGACCCAGGGGGAAGGAGCAGTGACCCCAGGGGAGACTGAAACAGACATACTTGCTAGTGTAGGAGGGTCTCCTGCAGAGGCGGGGGTCACTGTGGCTCACTATGGGGAAAGCACACTGGCAGCAGAAGTTCTGGGAAGTACTTCTTGGCATGAGCCCTCCAGAGTCTGCCTTTAGCCCCACCAAAGAGCTCAGGTAGGCTCCAGTGTTGGGTTGCCTCAGGCCAAACAACCAACAGGGAGGGAACCCAGACCTACCCATAAGCAGTGAAGTGGATTAAAGTTTTACTGAGCTCTGCCCACCAGAGCAACAGTCTGCTCTACCCACCAACAGTCTCCCCCACCAGGAAACTTGCACAAGCTTCTTAGATAGCTTCATCCACCAGAGGGCAGACAGCAGAAGCAAGAAGAACTACAATCCTGCAGCCTATGGAACAAAACCCATATTAACAGAAAGATAGACAAGATGAAAATGCAGAGGGCCATGTACCAGATGAAGGAACAAGATAAAACTCCAGAAAAACAACTAAATGAAGTGGAGACAGGCAACCTTCCAGACAAAAAAGAATTCAGAATAATGATAGTGAAGATGAGCCAGAACCTTGGAAAAAGAATTGAGGCAAAAGATCGAGAATATGCAAGAAATGTTTAACAAAGACTTAGAATAATTAAAGAACAGACAAACAGAGATGAACAATACAATAACTGAAATGAAAAATACACTAGAAGGAATCAACAGCAGAAAAATTGAGGCAGAAAAATGGATAAGTGACCTGGAAGACAGAATGGTGGAATTCACTGCTGCAGAAAAGAATAAAGAAAAGGGAATTAAAAGAAATGAAAGCAGCCTAAGAGACCTCTGGGAAAACATTAAATGCAACAACATTCCCATTATAGGTGTTCCAGAAGGAGAAGAGAGAGAGAAAGGACCCAAGAAAATATGTGAAGTGATTATACTCGAAAACTTCCATAACATGGGAAAGTAAATAGCCAGCCAAGTCCAGGAAATGCAGAGACTCCCATACAGGATAAACCCAAGGAGAAACACACCAAGACACATAATAAACAAATTGGAAAAAAATCAAAGACAAAGACACATCACTTACACCAATGGACAGATCATCCAAAATGAAAATAAACAAGGAAACAGAAGATTTAAATGACAAAATAGACCAGAGAGATTTAATTGATATTTATAAGATACTCCATGCAAAAAAAGAAGATTACACATTCTTCGCAAGTGCACATGGAATATTCTCTGGTATAGACCACATCTTGGGTCACAAGTCAAGCCTCAGTAAATTTTAGAAAATTGAAATCATATCAAGCATCTTTTCTTTGTTTTGTTTTTTCATCATTATTAAAATATAATTGCTTTACAATGGTGTGTTAGTTTCTACATTATAAAAAAGTGAATCAGCAATACATATACATATGTTCCCATATCTCTTCCCTTTTGTGTCTCCCTCCCTCCCACCCTCCCTATCCCAGCTCTCTACGTGGTCACAAAGCACTGAGGTGATCACCCTGTGCTATGCGGCTGCTTCTCACTAGCTATCTACATTACGTTTGGTAGTGTATATATGTCCATGCCACTCTTTTGCTTTGTCACAGCTTACCCTGCCCCCTCCCCATATCCTCAAGTCCATTCTCTAGTAGGTCTGTGTCTTTATTCCTGTCTTAACCCTAGGTTCTTCATGACATTTTTTTTTCTTAAATTCCATATATATGTGTTAGCATACAGTATTTGTCTTTCTCTTTCTGACTTGCTTCACTCTGTATGACAGACTCTAGGTCGATCCACCTCATTACAAATAGCACAATTTCATTTCATTTTATGGCTGAGTAATATTTCATTGTATATATGTGCCACATCTTCTTTATCCATTCATCTGATGATGAACAATTAGGTTGTTTCCATCTCTGGGCTATTGTAAATAGAGCTGCAATGAACATTTTGGTACATGACTCTTTTTGAATTATGGTTTTCTCAGGATATATGCCCAGTAGTGGGATTGCTGGGTCATACGGTAGTTCTATTTGTAGTTTTTTAAGGAAACTCCATACTGTTCTCCATAGTGGCTGTACCAATTCATGTTCCCACCAGCAGTGCAAGAGTGTTCCCTTTTCTCCACACCCTCTCCAGCATTTATTGTTTCTAGATTTTTTGATGATGGCTTTTCCTGACTGGTGTGAGATGATATCTCATTGTGGTTTTGATTTGCATTTCTCTAACGATTAATGATGTTGAGCATTCTTTCATGTGTTTGTTGGCAATCTGTATATCTTCTTTGGAGAAATGTCTGTTTAGGTATTCTGCCCATTTTTGGATTGGGTTTTTTGTTTTTTGTTATTGAGCTGAATGAGCTGCTTATAAATTTTGGAGATTAATCCTTTGTCAGTTGATTCATTTGCAAATATATTCTCCCATTCTGAGGGTTATCTTTTGGTCTTGTTTATGGTTTCCTTTGCTGTGCAAAAGCTTTGAAGTTTCATTAGGTCCCATTTGTTTATTTTTGTTTTTATCTCCATTACTCCAGGAGATGGGTCAAAAAGGATCTTGCTGTGATGTATGTCATAGAGTGTTCTGCCTATGTTTTCCTCTAAGAGTTTGATCGTTTCTGGCCTTACATTTAGGTCTTTAATCCATTTTGAGCTTATTTTTGTGTATGGTGTTAGGAAGTGATCTAATCTCATACTTTTACATGTAGCTGTCCAGTTTTCCCAGCACCACTTATTGAACAGGCTGTCCTTTCTCCACTGTACATTGCTGCATCCTTTATCAAAGATAAGGTGACCATATGTGCATGGGTTTATCTCTGGGTTTTCTATCCTGTTCCATTGATCTATATTTCTGTTTTTCTGCCAGTACCATACTATCTTGATTACTGTAGATTTGTAGTATAGTCTGAAGTCAGGGAGCCTGATTCCTCCAGCTCAGTTTTTCATTCTCAAGATTGCTTTGACTATTTGGGGTCTTTTGTGTTTCCATACAAATTGTGAAACTTTTTGTTCTAGTTCTGTGAAAAATGCCAGTGGTAGTTTGATAGGGATTCCATTGAATCTGTAGATTGCTTTGGGTAGTAGAGTCATTTTCACAATGTTGATTCTTCCAATCCAAGAATATGGTAAAACTCCCGATCCATTTGTATCTTCTTTCATCAGTGTCTTATAATTTTCTGCAGAAAGGTCTGTTGTGTCCTTAGGTAGGTTTATTCCTAGACATTTTATTCTTTTTGTTGCAATGGTAAATGGGAGTGTTTTCTTGATTTCACTTTCAGATTTTTCATCATTAGTGAATAGGAATGCCACAGACTTCTGTGCATTAGTTTTGTATCCTGCTACTTTAGCGAATTCATTGATTAGATCTAGTAGTTTTCTGGTAGGATCTTTAGGATTCTCCATGTATAGTATCATGTCATCTGCAAACAGTGACAGATTTCCTTCTTCTTTTCCAATTTGGATTCCTTTTATTTCCTTTTCTTCTCTGATTGCTGTGACTAAAACTTCTAAAACTATGTTGAATTAGAGTGATGAGAGTGGGCAACCTTGTCTTGTTCCTGATCTTAGCGGAAATGCTTTCAGTTTTTCACCATTGAGGATGATGTTGGCTGTGGGTTTGTCATATATAGCCTTTATTATGTTGAGGAAAGTTCCCTCTATGCCTACTTTCTGCAGGGTTTTTATCATAAATGGGTGTTGAATTTTGTTGAAAGCTTTCTCTGCATCTATTGAGATGATCATATGTTTTTTCTTGTTCAATTTGTTAATATGGTGTGTCACGTTGATTGATTTGCATATATTGAAGAATCCTTGCATTCCTGGAATAAATCCCACTTGAGCATGTTGTATGATCTTGTTAATGTGCTGTTTGACTCTGTTTGCTAGTAATTTGTTGAGGATTTTTGCATCTATGTTCATCAGTGATATTGGCCTGTAGTTTTCTTTCTTAGTGACATCTTTGTCTGGTTTTGGTATCAGGGTGATGGTGGCCTCGTAGAATGAGTTGGGGAGTGTTCTTCCCTCTGTGATATTTTGGTAGAATTTGAGAAGGGTAGGTGTTAGCTTTTCCCTAAATGTTTGATAGAATTCGCCTGTGAAGCCATCTGGTCCTGGGCTTCTGTTTGTTGGAAGAATTTTAATCACAGTTTCAATTTCAGTGCTTGTGATTGGCCTGTTCCTATTTTCTATTTCCTCCTGATTCAGTCTTGGCAGGTTGTGCATTTCTAAGAATTTACCAGTTTCTTCCAGGTTGCCATTTTATTGGCATAGAGTTGCTTGTAGTAATTTCTCATGATCTTTTGTATTTCTGCAGTGTAATTTGCTACGTCTCCTTTTTCATTTCTAATTCTATTCATTTGAGTCTTCTCCCTTTTTTCTTGATGAGTCTGGCTAATAGTTTATCAATCTTGTTTATCTTCTCAAAGAACCAGCTTTTAGTTTTATTGATCTTTGCTATCGTTTCCTTCATTTCTTTTTTCATTTATTTCTGATTTTATTTTTATGATTTCTTTCCTTCTGCTAACTTTGGGGGTTTTTTTGTTCTTTTTTCTCTAATTGATTTAGGTGCAAAGTGTGGTTGTTTATTCGAGATGTTTCCTGTTTCTTAAGGTAGGATTGTATTGCTATAAACTTCCCTCTTAGAACTGCTTTTGCTGCAGCCCATAGGGTTTGGGTCCTTGTGTCTCCATAGTCGTTTGTTTCTAGGTTTTTTTTTTATGTCCTCTTTGATTTCTTAAGTGATCACTTCGTTATTAAGTAGTGTATTGTTTAGCTTCCATGTGTTTGTATTTTTTACAGATCTTTTCCTGTAATTGATATCTAGTATCATAGCATTGTGGTCAGAAAAGATACTTGATACAATTTCAATTTTCTTAAATTAACCAAGGCTTGATATATGACACAAGATATGATCTATCCTGGAGAATATTCCATAAGCACTTGAGAAAAATGTGTATTCTGTTATTTTTGTTTTTTAACATCTTTATTGGGGTACAATTACTTTACAATGGTGTGTTAGTTTCTGCTCTATAACAAAGTGAATCAGTTATACATATACATATGTTCTCATATCTCTTCCCTCTTGCGTCTCCCTCCCTCCCACCCTCCCTATCCCAACCCTCTAGGTGGTCACAAAGCACCGAGCTGATCTCCCTGTGCTATGAAACTGCTTCCCACTAGCTATCTACCTTACATTTGGTAGTGTATATATGTCCATGCCACTATCTCACTTTGTCACAGCTCACCGTTCCCCCTCCCGTTATCCTCAAGTCCATTCTCTAGTAGGTCTGTGTCTTTATTCCTGTCTTACACCTAGGTTTTTCATGACATTTTTTTCCCTTAAATTTCATATATATGTGTTAGCATACACTATTTGTATTTCTCTTTCTGATTTACTTCACTCTGTATGACAGACTCTAGATCTATCCACCTCATTACAAATAGCTCAATTTCATTTCTTTTTATGGCTGAGTAATATTCCATTGTATATATGTGTCACATCTTCTTTATCCATTCATCCAATGATGGGCACTTAGGTTGTTTCCATCTCCAGTCTACTGTAAATAGAGCTGCAATGAACATTTTGGTACATGACTCTTTTTGAATTATGGTTTTCTCAGGGTACATGCCCAGTAGTGGGATTGCTGGGTCATATGGTAATTCTATGTGTAGATTTTTAAGGAAACTCCATACTGTTCCCCAAAGTGGCTGTACCAATTCATATTCCCTCCAGCAGTGCAAGAGTGTTCTCTTTTCTCCACACCCTCTCCAGCATTTACTGTTTCTAGATTTTTTGATGATGGCCATTCTGACTGGTGTGAGATTATATCTCATTGTAGTTTTGATGTTCATTTCTCTAACGATTAATGATGTTGAGCATTCTTTCATGTGTTTGTTGGCAGTCTCTATATCTTCTTTGGAGAAATGCCTATTTAGGTCTTCTGCCCATTTTTGTACTGGGTTGTTTGTTTTTTGTTATTGAGCTGAATGAGCTGCTTGTAAATTTTGGAGATTAATCCTTTGTCAGTTGCTTCATTTGCAAATATATTCTCCCATTTTGAGGTTTGTCTTTTGGTGTTGTTTATGGTTTCCTTTGCTGTGCAAAAGCTTTGAAGTTTCATTAGGTCCCATTTGTTTATTTTTGTTTTTATTTCCATTTCTCTAGGAGGTGGGTCAAAAAGGATCTTGCTGTGATGTATGTCATAGAGTGTTCTGCCTATGTTTTCCTCTAAGAGTTTGATCATTGCTGGCCTTACATTTAGGTCTTTAATCCATTTTGAGCTTATTTTTGTGTTTGTTGTTAAGGAGTGGCCTAATCTCATACTTTTACATGTGTCTGGCCAGTTTTCCCTGCACCACTTATTAAAGAGGCTGTCCTTTCTGCACTGTACATTCCCGCCTCCTTTATCAAAGATAAGATGACCATATGTGTGTGGTTTTATCTTTGGGCTTTCGATCCTGTTCCACTGATCTATATTTCTGTTTTTGTACCAGTTCCTTACTGGCTTGATTACTGTAGCTTTGTAGTATAGTCTGATGTCAGGCAGCCTGATTCCTCCAACTCCGCTTTTCGTTCTCAAGATTGCTTTGGCTATTCAGGGTCTTTTTTGTTTCCATACAAATTTTTAAATTTTTTGTTCTAGTTCTGTGAAAAATGCCAGTGGTAATTTGATAGGGATTGCATTGCATCTGTAGATTGCTTTGGGTAGTACAGTCATTGTCACAATGTTGATACTTCCAATCCAAGAACATTGTATATCTCTCTATTTGTAACATCTTTAACTTCTTTCATCAGTGTCTTATAATTTTATTCATACAGGTTTTTTGTCTCCTTAGGTAGGTTTATTCCTAGATATTTTATTATTTTTGTTGCAATGGTAAATGGGAATGTTTTCTTGATTTCACTTTCAGATTTTTCATCATTAGTGTATAGGAATGCCAGAGATTTCTGTGCATTAATTTTGTATCCTGCTACTTTACTGAATTCATTGATTAGCTCTTGTAGTTTTCTGGTAGCATCTTTAGGATTCTCTATGTATAGTATCATGTCATCTGCAAACAGTGACAGCTTAACTTCTTCTTTGCTGATTTGGATTCCATTTATTTCCTTTTTTCTCTGATTCCTGTGGCTACAACTTCCAAAACTATGTTGAATTAGAGTGGTAAGAGTGGGCAACCTTGTCTTTTTCCTGATCTTAGTGGAAATGCTTTCAGTTTTTCACCATTGAGGATGAGGTTGGCTGTGGGTTTGTCATATATAGCCTTTATTATGTTGAGGAAAGTTCCCTCTATGCATACTTTCTGCAGGGTTTTTAATCATAAATGGGTGTTGAATTTTGTCAAAAGCTTTCTCTGCATCTATTGAGATGATCATATGGTTTTTCTCCTTCAATTTGTTAACATGGTTTATCACATTGATTGATTTGCATATATTGAAGAATCCTTGCATTCCTGGAATAAACCCCACTTGATCATGGTGTATGATCCTTTTAATGTGCTGTTGGATTCTGTTTGCTAGTATTTTGTTGAGGATTTTTGCATCTATTTTCATCAGTGGTATTGGCCTGTAGTTTTCTTTCTTTGTGACACCCTTGTCTGGTTTTAGTATAAAGGTGATGGTGCCCTCATAGAATGAATTTGGGTGTGTTCCTCCCTCTGCTATATTTTGAAAGAGTTTGAGAAGGATAGTTGTTAGCTCTTCTCTAAATGTTTGATAGAATTCGCCTGTGATGCCATCCAGTCCTGGGCTTTTGCTTGTTGGAAGATGCATAATCAGTTTCAATTTCAGTGCTTGGGATTGGTCTGTTCATATTTACTATTTCTTCCTGATTCAGACTTAACAGGTTGTGCATTTCTAAGAATTTGTCAATATCATCCACGTTTTCCATTTTATTGGTATAGAGTTGCTTGTAGTAATCTCCCATGATCTTTTGTATTTCTGCAGTGTCAGTTGTTACTTCTCCTTTTTCATTTCTAATTCTATTGATTTGAGTCTTCTCCCTTTCTTTCCTGAAGAGTCTGGCTAATGGTTTATCTATTTTGTTTATCTTCTCAAAGAACCAGCTTTTAGTTTTGTTGATCTTTGCTATTGTTTCCTTCATTTCTTATTCATTTATTTCTGATCTGATTTTTATGATTTCTTTCCTTCTGCTAACTTTGGGGTTTTTTTCTTCTTCTTTCTCTCATTGTTATAGGTGCAAGGTTAGGTTGTTTATTTGAGGTGTTTTCTGTTTCTTAATGTGGGCTTGTATTGCTATAATCTTCCCTCTTAGAACTGCTTTTGCTGCATCCCATAGGTTTTGGGTCGTCATGTTTCCATTACCATTTGCTTGTAGGTAATTTTTTATTTCCCCTTTGATTTCTTCAGTGATCTCTTCATTATTAAGTAGTGTATTGTTTTGCCTCTATGTGTTTGTATTTTCTACAGATCTTTTCCTGTATTTGATATCTAGTCTCATGGCATTGTGGTCGGAAAGATACTTGATACAAGTTCAATTTTCTTAAATTTACCAAAGCTTGTTTTGTGACCCAAGATATGATCTATCCTGGAGAATATTCCATGAGCACGTGAGAAAAATGTGTATTCTGTTGTTTTCGGATGGAGTGTCCTATAAATATCAATTACATCCATCTTGTTTAATGTATAATTTAAAGCTTCTGTTTCCTTATTTATTTTCATTTAGGGTGATCTGTCCATTGGTGAAAGTGGGGTGTTAACATCCAGTACTATGAATGTGTTACTATCGATTTCCCCTTTTATGTCTGTTAGTATTTGCCTTATGTATTGAGGTGCTCCTATGTTGGGTGCATAAATATTTACAATTGTTATATCTTCTTCTTGGATCGATCCCTTGATCATTATGTAGTGTCTTTCATTGTCTCTTCTAATAGATTTTATTTTAAAGTTTATTTTTTTCTGATATGAGAATTGCTACTCCAGCTTTCTTTTGGTTTCCATTTTCATGGAATACCTTTTTCCATCCCCTTACTTTCAGTCTGTATGTGTCTCTAGGTGTGAAGTGTATCTCTTGTAGGCAGCATATATATGGGTCTTGTTTTTGTATACTTTCAGCCAATCTGTGTCTTTTGGTGGGAGCATTTAGTCATTTACATTTAAGGTAATTATCAATATGTATGTTCCTATTCCTGTTTTCTTAATTGTTTTGGGTTCATTATTGTAGATCTTTTCCTTCTCTTGTATTTCTTGCCTAGAGAAGTTCCTTTAGCAGTTGTTGTAAAGCTGGTTTGGTGGTGCTGAACTCTCTCAGCTTTTGCTTGTCTGTAAAGGTTTTAATTTCTCCATCCAATTTGAATGAGATCCTTGCTGGGTAGAGTAATCTTGGTTGCAGGTTTTTCTCCTTCATCACTTTCAATATGTCCTGCCACTCCCTTCTGGCTTGCAGAGTTTCTGCTGAAAGACCTGCTCTTAACCTTATGGGGACTCCCTTGTGTGTTATTTGTTGTTTTTCCCTTGCTGCTTTTAATATGTTTTCTCTGTATTTAATTTTTGACAGTTTGATTAATATGTGTCTTGGCGTATTCCTCCTTGGATTTATCCTGTATGGGACTCTCTGTGCTTCCTGGAATTGATTAACTATTTCCTTTCCAATTTTAGGGAAGTTTTCAACTATAATCTCTTCAAATATTTTCTCAGCCCCTTCCTTTTTCTCTTCTTCTTCTGTAACCCCTATAATTAGAATGTTGGTGTGCTTAATGTTGTCCCAGAGGTCTCCGAGACTGTCCTCAGTTCTTTTCATTCTTTTTTCTTTATTCTGCTCTGCAGTAGTTACTTCCACTATTTTATCTTTCAGGTCCCTTATCCGTTCTTCTGCCTCAGTTATTGTGCTATTGATCCCAACTAGAGAATTTTTAATTTCATTTATTGTGTTATTCATCATCGTTTGTTTCATCTTTAGTTCTTCTAGGTCTTTGTTAAATGTTTCTTGCATTTTGTCTATTCTATTTCCAAGATTTTGGATCATCTTTACTCTCATTATTCTGAATTCTTTTTCTGGTAGACTGCCTATTTCCTCTTCATTTCTTAGGCCTGGTGGGTTTTTATCTTGCTCTTTCATCTGTGGTGTGTTTTTCTGTCTTCTCATTTTGCTTATCTTACTGTGTTTGGGGTCTCCTTTTTACAGGCTGCATGTTCATAGTTCCCATTGTTTTTGGTGTCTGTTCCCAGTGGCTAAGGTTGGTTCAGTGGGTTGTGTGGGCTTCCTGGTGGAGGGGACTAGTGCCTTTGTTCTGGTGGATGAGTCTGGATCTTGTTTCTCTGGTGGCCAGGTCCACGTCTGGTGGTATGTTTTGGGGTGTCTGTAGACTTATTATCATTTTAGGGAGCCTCTCTGCTAATGGGTGGGTTTGTGTTCCTGTTTTGCTAGTTTGGCATAGGGTGTCCAGCACTGTAGCTTGCTGGTCGTTGAGTGAAGCTGGCTGTTGGCATTGAGATGGAGATCTCTGGGAGATCTTCGCCATTTGATATTATGTGCAGCTGGGAGGTCTCTTGTTGACCAGTGTCCTGATGTTGGCTCTCCCACCTCAGTGGCACAGCACTGACTCCTGGGTGCAGCACCAAGAACCTTTCATCCACAAGGCTCCAGATAAAAGGGAGAAAAAGTAGAGAGAAATAATTAGTAGAAGTAGGAAAAAAGAAAGAAAGAAAGAAAGGTAGGAAGGAAGGAAGAAGGAAAGAAAGAAGAAAAGAAGGAAAGAAGGAAAGAAAGAAAGAACGAACGAAAGAAAGGAGGGAGGGAGGGAGAGAGGGATGGTAGGAGGAAGTAGGAAGGTAGGAGGGAAGGAAGGAAAAAAGTAAGAAGATAAAGTAAAATAAAATAAAGTAAAATATAATAAAGTTATTAAATTAAAAAATAATTATTAAGAAAAAAAAGAATAGATGGATAGGACCTTAGGACAAATGGTGGAAGCAAAGCTATACAGACAAAATCTCATACAGAAGCATACACATACACATTCACAAAAAGAGGAAAAGGTGAAAAAATCATAAATCTTGGTCTCAAAGTCCACCTCCTCAATTTGGGATGATTTGTTGTCTAAAGGAGGGAAGGAAGGAAAGAACAAAAGAAAGAAATAAGTAAGATGAAGTAAAATAAAGTTATTAAAATTAAAATTAATTATTAAGAAAAAAAATTAAAAACAAACAAAAAAACGGATGGATAGACCCCAGGAAAAATGGTTGAAGCAAAGCTATACAGAGAAAATCTCACACAGAAGCACACACATACACACTCACAAAAAGAGTAAAAGGGGAAAAATAATCATATACCTTGCTCTCAAAGTCCACCTCCTCAATTTGGGATGATGCATTTTCTATTCATGTATTCCACAGATGCAGGGTACATCAAGTTGATTGTAGAGCTTTAATCCACTGCTTCTGAGGCTGCTGGGAGAGATTTCCCTTTCTCCTCTTTGTTCTCACAGCTCCCAGGGGCTCAGATTTGGATTTGGCCCCACCTCTGCGTGTAGGTCGCCGGAGGGTGTCTGTTTTTCGTCCAGACAGGACGGGTTAAAGGAACCACTGATTCAGGAGTTCTGACTCACTCAGGCTGAAGGGAGGGAGGGGCACGGAGTGTGGGGCGAGCCTGCGGCGACAGAGGCCAGCGTGATGTTGCACCAGCATGAGGCTTGCCGTGAATTGTCCCGGGGAAGTTGTCCCTGGATCCCGGGAACCTGGCAGTGGCAGGCTGCACAGGCTCCCTGGAAGGGAGGTGTGGATAGTGACCTGTGCTCCCACACAGGCTTCTTGGTGGTGGCAGCAGCAGCCTTAGCGTCTCCTGCCCATCTCTGGGGTCCGCACTTTTAGTTGCGGCTCGCACCCTTCTCTGGAGCTCCTTTAAGCAGCGTTCTTAATCCCCTCTCCTTGCGCAGCAGGAAACAAAGAGGGAAGAAAAAGTCTCTTGCCTCTTCAGCAGCTCCAGACCTTTTCCCGGACTACCTCATGGCTAGCCGTGTTGCACTAACCCCTTCAAGCTGTGTTCATGCCGCTAACCCCTGTCCTCTCCCTGCACTCTGACCAAAGTCCGAGTCTCAGCTTGCAGCCCCGCCTGCCCTGGTGGGTGAGCAGACAAGCCTCTCAGGCTGGTGAGTGCTGCTCAACACAGATCCTCTGTGCAGGATTCTCCCCGCTTTGCCCTCTGTACCCCTGTTGCTGTGCTCTCCTTCGCGGGTCCGAAGCTCCACCCCTCTTCCACCCACAGTCTCCGCCCATGAAGGGGCTTCCTAGTGTGTGGAAACCTTTCCTCCTTCACAGCTCCCTCCCACTGGTGCAGGTCCATCCCTAGTCTTTTGTCTCTGTTTTTTCTTTTGCCCAACCCAAGTATGTGGGGAGTTTCTTGCCTTTTGGGAGGTCTGAGGTCTTCTTCCAGCGTTCAGTAGGTGTTCTGTAGGAGTTGTTCCACGTGTAGATGTATTTCTGGTGTATCTGTGGGGAGGAAGGTGATCTCTGCGTCTTACTCTTCCGCCACCTTCCCCTCGTCCCCATTCTGTTATTTTTGGATGGAATGTCGTATAAATATTAATTAAGTCCATCTTGTTTAATGTATCCTTTAAAGCTTGTGTTTCCTTATCTACTTTCTGTTTGGATGATCTGTCCATTGTTGTAAGTGGGGTGTTAAAGTCCCCTACTATAAATATGTTATTGTCGATTTCCCCTTTTATGGCTGTTAGTATTTGCCTTATGTATTGAGGTGCTACTATGCTGGGTGCACAAATATTTAAAATTGTTATATCTTCTTTTTGGATTGATCCCTTGATCATTATGTAGTGTCCTTCTTTGTCTCTTCTAAGAGTCTTTATTTTAAATTCTATTTTGTCTGATATGAGCATTGCTACTCCAGCTTTCTTTTGGTTTCCATTTGCATGGAACATCTTTTTCCATCCCCTTACTTTCAGTCTGTATGTGTCTCTAGGTCTGAAGTGGGTGTCTTGTAAATAGCGTATATTAAGGTCTTGTTTTTGTATCCATTCAGCCAATCTGTATGTGTTGGTGGGAGCATTTAGTCCATTTACATTTAAGGTAATTATCGATATGTATGTTCCTATTCCCATTTTCTTAATTGTTTTGGGTTTGTTATTGTAGGTCTTTTCCTTCTCTTGTGTTTATTGCCTAGAGAAGTTCCTTTAGCATTTGTTGTAAAGCTGGTTTGGTGGTGCTGAACTCTCTCAGCTTTTGCTTGTCTGTAAAGGTTTTAATTTCTCCATCAAATCTGAATGAGATCCTTGCTGGGTAGAGTAATCTTGGTTGCAGGTTTTTCTCCTTCATCACTTTCAGTATGTCCTGCCACTCCCTTCTGGCTTGTAGAGTTTCTGCTGAGAGATCAGCTGTTAACCTTATGGGGATTCCCTTGTGTGTTATTTGTTGTGTTACCCTTGCTGCTTTTAATATGTTTTCTTTGTATTTAATTTTTGACAGTTTGATTAATATGTGTCTTGGCATATTTCTCCTTGGATTTATCCTGTATGGGACTCTCTGTGCTTCCTGGACTTGATTAACTATTTCCTTTCCCATATTGAGGAAGTGTTGAACTATAATCTCTTCAAATATTTTCTCAGTCCCTTTCTTTTTCTCTTCTTCTTCTGGAACCCCTATAATTCAAATGTTGGTGTATTTAATGTTGTCCCAGAGGTCTCTGAGACTGTCCTCAATTCTTTTCATTCATTTTTCTTTATTCTGCTCTTCAGTAGTTATTTCCACTATTTTATCTTCCAGATCACTTCTCCATTCTTCTGCCTCAGTTATTGTGCTATTGATCCCATCTAGAGTATTTTTAATTTAATTTATTGTGTTGTTCATCATTGCTTGTTTCATCTTTAGGTCTTCTATGTCCTTGTTAATTGTTTCTTGCATTTTGTCTATTCTATTTCCAAGATTTTGGATCAACTTTACTATCATTATTCTGAATTGTTTTTCAGGTAGACTGCCTGTTTCCTCTTCATTTGTTAGGCCTGGTGGGTTTTTAACTTGCTCTTTCATCTGCTATGTGTTTTTCTGTCTTCTCATTTTGCTTATCTTACTGTGTTTGGGGTCTCCTTTTTGCAGGCTGCATGTTCATAGTTCTCTTTTTTTGGTGTCTGTCCCCAGTGACTAAATTTGGTTCAGTGGGTTGTGTGGGCTTCCTGGTGGAGGGGACTAGTGCCTTTGTTCTGGTGTATGGGGCTGGATCTTGTATTTCTGGTGGGCAGGTCCACATCTGGTCTTGTGTTTTGGGGTGTCTGTGGACTTATGATTTTAGACATCTTCTCTGCTAATGGGCGTTATTGTTTTCCTGTCTTGCTAGTTGTTTAATATAGGGTGTCCAGCACTGTAGCTTGCTGGTCGTTGAGTGAAGCTGGGTTCCGGTGTTGAGATGGAGATTTCTGGGAGATTTTCACTGTTTGATATTATGTGCAGCTGGGAGGTGTCTTGTTGACCAGTGTCCTGAAGTTGGCTCTCTCACCTCAGAGGCAGAGCACTGAGTCCTGGATGCAGCACCAAAAGTGTTTCATCCACACCACTCAGAATAAAAGGGAGAAAAAGTAGAAAGAAAGAAAGAAAGAAAGAAAGAAAGAAAGAAAGAAAGAAAGGAAGGAAGGAAGGAAGGAAGAAAGGAAGGAAGGAAGGAAGGAAGGAAGGAAGGAAGGAAGAAAGAAAAGAAAGAAAGAAAGAAAGAAAGAAAGAAAGAAAGAAAGAAAGAAAGAAAGAAAGAAAGAAAGAAAAAGAAGAAAGAAAGAAAGAAAGAGGGCTTCCCTGGTGGTGCAGTGGTTGAGAGTCCGCCTGCTGATGCAGGGGGCACCGGTTCATATCCCAGTCTGGGAGGATCCCACATGCCGTGGAGCAGCTGGGCCTGTGAGCCATGGCTGCTGAGCCTGTGCATCCAGAGCCTGTGGTCTGCAATGAGAGAGGCCACAGCAGTGAGAAGCCCACGTACTGCAAAAAAAATAAAGAAAGAAAGGAAGAAAAGAGGGAGGGAGGTAAGGAGGGAGGGAGGGAGGAAGGAAGGAAGGAAAGAAGGAGGGAAGGAAGGAAAAAAGAAAGAAGATAAAATAAAATAAAGATAAAATAAAATTAAGTTATTAAAATAAAATTAATTATTAAGAAAAAAATACTTTTTTTAAAGGAAAACTTAAAAAAACAACAAAAAAAATGGACAGATAGAACCATAGGAAAAATAGTGTAAGCAAAGCTATACAGACAAAATCTCACACAGATGCATAAACATACACACTCACAAAAAGAGGAAAGGGGAAAAAATAATAAATCTTGCTCTTAAAGTCCACCTCCTCAATTTGGGATGATTCGTTGTCTATTCAGGTATTCCACAGATACAAGGTACATCAAGTTGATTGTAGAGCTCTAATCCACTGTTTCTGAGGCTTCTGGGAGAGATTTCCCTTTCTCTTCTATGTTGTCACAGCTCCCAGGGCCTCGGCTTTGGATTTGGTACCGTCCCTGCATGTAGGTCGCTGGAGGGCATCTGTTCTTCACTCAGACAGGACATAGTTAAAGGAGTCACTGATTTGGGGGTTCTGACTCACTGAGGCTGGGGGGAGGGAGGGTCACAGAGTGTGGGGCAAGCCTGTGCCGCAGAGGCCAGCATGACATTGCACCAGCCTGAGGCTTGCCGTGCGTTCTGGGGAAGTTGTCCCTGGATCCCAGGACCCTGGCAGTGGCAGGCTGCACAGGCTCCCTGGAAGGTGAATGTGGATAGTGACCTGTGTTCGCTCACAGGCTTCCTGGTTGTGTCAGCAGCAGCCTTAGCGTATCATGCCCGTCTCTGGGGTCCGTGCTGATAGCCGCTGCTCACACCCATCTCTGGAGCTCCTTTAAGTGGCGCTCTGAATCCCCTGTCCTCATGCACCAGGAAAGAAATAGGGAAGAAAATGTATCTTGCCTCTTCGTCAGGTCCAGACTTTTTCCCAGACTCCCTCCCGGCTAGCCGTGGTGCACTAACCCCCTTCAGGCTGTGTTCACGCTGCCAGTCCTCTCTCCCTGTGCTCCCACCAAAGCCTGAGCCTCCGCTCCCTGCCCCGCCTGCCCCAGCATGTGCACAGACAAGCCTCTCTGGTTGGTGCGTGTCACTCAGCACTGCTCCTCTGTGCGGGCATCTCTCTGCTTTGCCCTCCACACCCCTGTTGCTGTGCTCTCCTCCATGGCTCCAAAGGTTTCCCCCTCTGCCATCCACAGTCTCTGCCTGTGAAGGGGTTTCCTAGTTTGTGGAAACGTTTCCTCCTTCAAAGCTCCCTCCCACTGGTGCAGGTCCCTTCCCTGTTCTTTTGTCTATGCTTTTCCTTTTTTCTTTTGCCCCACCCAGGTACGTGGGGACTTTCTTGCCTTTTGGGAGGTCTGAGGTCTTCTGCCAGCATTCCTTAGGTGATCTGTAGCAGCTTTTCCTCGTGTAGATGTATTTCTGGTGTATCTGTGGAGAGGAAGATGATATCCGCATCTTACTCTTCCGCCATCTTCCCCTCACTCAATCATCTTTTCTGACCACAATGCTATGAGATTAGAAATGAATTACAGGAAAGAATACGTTAAAAACACAAACACATGGAAGCTTAACAATACGTTACTAAATAACCAAGAGATCACTGAAGAAATCAAAGAGGAAATCAAAAAATACCTAGAGACAAATAAATGACAATGAAAACACGATGATCCAAAATCTATGGGATGCAGCAAAAGCAGTTCTAAGAGGGAAGTTTACAGCTATACCAGCCTACCTCAAGAAACCAGAAAAATCTCAAATAAACAATCTAACGTTACACCTAAAGGAACTAAAGAAAGAAGAATGAACAAAATCCAAAGTTATCAGAAGGAAAAAAAACCCATAAAGATTAGAGCAGAAATAAATGTAATAAATACAAGGAAAACAATAGCAAAGATCAATAAAACTAAAAGCTGTTTCTTTGAGAAAAAAAAAAAAAAAAAAAAAAGGTAAACCAGTAACCAGACTCATCAAGAAAAAGAGGGAGAAGACTCAAATCAATAAACGTAGAAATGAAAAAGGAGAATTTACCACAGACACTGTAGAAATACAAATCATCCTAAGAGACTACTACAAGCAACTCTATGCCAATAAAATGGACAACCTGGAAGAAATGGACAAATTTTTAGGAAGGTATAACCTTGCAAGACTGAACTAGGAAGAAAGAGAAAATATGAACAGGCCAGTCACAAGTGATGAAATTGAAACTGTGTTTAAAATTTTTCCAACAAACAGAAGTCCAGGACCAGATGGCTTCACAGGTGAATTCTATCAAACATTTAGAGAAGAGCTAAAACCCATCCTTCTCAAACTCTTCCAAAAAATTGCAGAGGAAGGAACATTTCCAAACTCATTCTATGAGACCACCATCATGCTGATACCAAACCAGAGAAAGATACTATAAAAAAATAAATTTACAGACCAATATAACTGATGAATATAGATGCAAAAATCCTCAACAAAATACTATCAAACAGAAGGCAACAACACATTGAAAGGATCATACACCATGAACAAGTGGGATTTATCCCAGGGATGCAAGGATTCTTCAATATACACAAATAAATCAATGTGATACACCATATTAATAAATTGAAGAATAAAAACCATATGATCATCTCAACAGATGCATAAAAAGCTTTTGACAAAATTCAACACCCATTAAGATAAAAACGCTCCAGAAAGTGGGCATGGAGCCAACCTACCTCAACATAATAAAGGCCATATATGAAAAACCCATAGTAAACATCATTCCCAATGGTGAAAAACTGAAAGCATTTCCTCTAAGATCAGGAACAAGGCAGGATGTGTACTTTCATCCCTATTATTCAACATACTTTTGGAAGTCCTAGACATGGCAATCAGAGAAGAAAAAGAAATAAAAGGATTCCAAATTGGAGAAGAAGAAGTAAAGCTGTCACTGTTTGCAGATGACATGATACTATTCATAGAGACTCCTAAACATGCTACCAGAAAAGTACTAGAGCTAATCAATATATTTTGTTAAGTACTAAGATACAAAATTAATGCCCAGAAATCTCTTGCATTCCTATACACTAATGATGAAAAATCTGAAAGAGAAATTAAGGAAACACTCCCATTTACCATTGCAACAAAAAGAATAAAATACCTAGGAATAAACCTACATAAAGAGACAAAAGAACTGTATGCAGAAAACTATAACTGTATGCAGAAAACTACACTGATGAAATAGATTAAAGAGGATACCAACAGATGGAGATATATACCATGTTCTTGGATTGGAAGAATCAATATGGTGAAAATGACTATACTACTCAAAACAATCTACAGATTCAATGCAATCCCTATCAAATTACCAGTGGCATTTTTTATGGAACTAGAACAAAAAATCTTAAAATTTGTATGCCAACACAAAAGACCCCAAATACCCAAAGTAGTCTTGAGGAAAAAAATGGAGCTAGAGGAATCAGACTCCCTGACTTCATACTATACTACAAAGCTACAGTAATCAAGACAATATGGTACTGGCACAAAAGCAGAAACATAGATGAATGGAACAAGATAGAATGCCCAGAGATAAACCCATGCACCTGTGGTCAACTAATCTATGACAAAGGAGGCAAGGATATACAATGGAGAAAAGACAGTCTCTCAATAAATGGTGCTGGGAAAAGTGGACATCTACATGTAAAAGAATGAAATTAGAACACCTCCTATCACGAGACACAAAAATAAACTCAAAATGGATTAGAGATGTAAATTTAAGACCTGACACTATAAAACTCTTTGAGGAAAACATAGGAAGAACACTATTTGACATAAATCACATCAAGATCTTTTATGATCCACCTCCTCGAGTAATGGAAATAAAAATAAAAATAAAAAAATGGGACCTAATGAAACTTCAAAGCTTTTGCACAGCAAAAGGACACCATAAACAAGATGAAAAGACAACCCTCAGAATGGGAGAAAATATTTGTCAATGAATCAATGGACAAAGGATTAATCTCCAAAATATATATTCAGCTCATGCAGCTCAATATTTAAAAAACAAACAACTCAATCCAAAACTGGGCAGAAGACCTAAATAGACACATCTCCAAAGAAGACCTACAGATGTTCAAGAAGCACATGAAAAGCTGCTCAACATCACTAATTATGAGAAAAATGCAAATCAAAACTACAATGAGATATCACCTCATACCAGTTAGAATGAGCATCATCAGAAAATCTACAAACAACAAATGCTGGAGAAGGTGTGGAGAAAAGGGAACCCTCTTGCACTGTTGGTGGGAATGTAAATTGATACAGCCACTATGGAGAACAATATGGAGGCTCATTAAAAAACTGAAAATAGAATTACCATATGATCCAGCAATCCCACTACTGGGCATATACCCAAAGAAAACCATATTTCAAAAAGACACATGCACCCCAATGTTCATTGAAGCACTATTTACAATAGCCAGGTCATGGAAGCAACCTAAATGCCCATCAACAGACAAATGGATAAAGAAGATGCGGTATACACACACACACACACACACACACACACACACACACACATACATATATAGAGCCATAAAAAGGAACGAAATTGGGTCATTTGTGGAGACGTGGATGGATCTAGAGACTGTCATAGTCAAGTAAGTCAGAAAGAGAAAAACAAATATTGTACATTAACGCATATATGTGGGACCTAGAAAAATGGTACAGATGAACTGGTTTGCAGGGCAGAAATTGAGACACAGATGTAGAGAACAAGTTTATGGACACGAAGCGGGGAAAACAGCCAGCGGGTGTGGGTGGTGGTGTGATGAATTGGGCAATTGGGATTGACATGTATACACTGATGTGTATAAAATTGATGACTAATAAGAACCTGCTGTATAAAAAAATAAATAAAATTTAATTTTTAAAAAAAAAAGAAAATAGGAGTGATGTCAAGCTACCAATACGCCTCTTTGCTGGAATCCACCTTTTCTGAGTGATGAATGCACATGCGTGGGAAGGTCCTGAGATATACAAAATGCGGACTCAGAACCAGACAAATCAAAATTGTTAGCCAGAGAAAACCCTGAAGAAATGCCCTATATACCTGATTCAAAATACCAGAAGGGCGCGACTCTCTGAGTCCATGCTTGTTTCTATCCAAATGTACTGTACTCTTTTTCTTCCTAATAAACACTTTACTTGTTTCACCAATCTCTGTCTATGCGAATTCTTTTCTGCAAAGCCAAAGGGCCAGGGCCTTGTCACTGTCCACTGGTCTAGTGGCTAAGATTTGACGCTATCACTGCTGCGACCCAACCTCAGTTTCTGGACGGGAACTGAAACCCTACTTCAAGCCACTGCAGGCTAAGGTCCTCTGAGATCAATATGATCAGTGAAACTCTGTTCTCGGAGTTACCAAGGAAGATATTGGTAGTCAGTGAATCAAGGGAATCCTCTCAGACAAGTTTCCATGTGAAGAGAACTTCATATTCACATTAGAGCTTATCCAAGATGATTAGCCAAACTCATATTTTACTAAAAGATAGAAATCCAAAATTTAAGTGTAACAACAGAGCTATAATGTCTATAACTTCTCAGTACATGAAACGCTCACCTTGCCTACCCTGAGCAAGAGTCAGTATTTGAGGGGATGTTTCACCTAAACTCTGGGAAAGCCCAAATGATTGGCCTGTTTTAGATATTCCAGATTCCTTCTTTTGGAAAAGCAGTATTCATATTGATAAAATTAAATTCTGTTGCTCCCATTTTATTTTTTTTTTAAATGATGACCTCTTTAGCAGCCATCTTTTGTTGCATAGCAACTATGTTAAGATTTAGTAGATTAAAACGACAACAATTTATTAATGCTCACAAGTTACAGGTCAACTGGGTGGGTGGGGGAGGCTTCTGCTGATCTAGGTAAGGCTCAGCAATCTTGACTGGATTTACTCACATCCCTGGCAGTTGGCTGGCTGGAAACTTGTGTGATGCATGGAACTGAGCCAAATCACAAGTTCATTTTCTTTTTTCAAGGTCTCCTATGTTGAAGCGTAGCTATAAAGTTAGTCTACAAATGGCAGGGATGTGGAGATACTTCAACATAATGGGTATTTTTGCAAACTACTGCAACCTCTACCTCCTTGTTGACACATTCTTTCTTTAGATGTGTTAATATCATTGATTAAGTTGCAGTCAAGTTTCTGACAGCCTGTTGTCTTGAGGGTCATTCTGGCTCTTACTATTCCTATGAATTCTAGATGTATCTTGGCTATAGTTATTCATTACCAGGTGCATATTTTTATGGCTGACTCATTGCCATTAACTATTTGCTTTACAGAAACATTACTAAGAATTTTTGTGGCCACAGTTAATGAATGGGGGAGAGTGCCACTAGAAACAGATTTTTTCCAAAAAGTAATAAAGGGTGTTAAATAAAAAGTAAATTAGTTACTTTTAAAATAATTCTTTAGAATTGAAAACATATATGTCTGTTGGAACCACAGTTCATGTGGATAAATGATATTTCCTGCT
>NW_006785524.1:1062718-1086258 GCF_000442215.2 Lipotes vexillifer | reverse complement strand
CCTGCTGAATTTCCTGCTAAACACTATTCCAGACTTGGTCTGTAATATGTTTATTTGGGGTATTTTGTAGAGGATTTTAGTGGCATAACATGCTATGACTTCAGCCACAGTTTTACAACAGATGCAAAATGCAATTTTTGATACTGTGGTCTCAGCCAAGTTCTGGGACATATCTAAAACTGATTCATGAAGAAATCTCTGGTTTGATTGCAGGAACCTCTGTTCACAGGCCTAGTGGCCTGACATTAGGGCAAGAATACAACATATGTATTTTAATTTTCATGCTATTGTCAGTTCATCTACTTTCCAAGGGGATATGTTTCATCTCATCTAAATAGACCATATAAAATTTAAATATATATAATCTGATACCTGTCAAAAACTAGGATATTTAAGGTCAACTTACAAGAATCTACTCTATAACACTACCAATGAGTGGTTTAAGAATATAAACTTTTAAAAAATTGCATCATTCTGTATTGAATGTCACTGCAAAGTACTGTGGTGAGAAAAGTTCATTGTATACACTTCAGAATCAAAATTCAGTGATGTGGAATATTCTGAAGCTTGACCATTGTAATTACCAAGCCAAATCTCCAAAGTTGTTGTTTCCATAGGTAATTAGGAGTCAATGTATACAGACAAATTTTTTTAGTTCAAATTGGATCTAAGTTAAGCTGACCTTGTAGTAAGATTATAAGATTAATACACAAGTGGAAAAAAGGAGCTCATCAAATGTTTTATCTATAGCTCTTTCTAATAATAGGACAGCAGAAAGCAACTAGTCGGAGAGAGCAAGAGAAGGAAATCTCAGGGCCTTTAGTCTGAAAAATGTCCTTTTTTTTCCAACAAAAAAACATTGTATATGCTATGTCTTGGTGGATCTGATCTATCCTGGATGGTTGATAAAGAAGATACTTTAGACCAGGCTCTAGATTCAAGGAAGCTGCTTATGAATTTACCCCAGTCAGAAGCAGCAAGCTAAAAGGAACGCCATGCTGACTGCAATGATCCTGATCAAGCTCAAAGACCCAATGCATGGATAGGTCATAAGGTCTCAGAAAGATGGAGGAAATACATTCAGATAATTTGACCATAAATGAATCAACCCATAAGAAATGAAAGTTGTGTTCTACATTCATAATCACGTATCACATTTGCATAGCACTTTAAAATAAAGAGTATTTCTGCAGATTTCACAACTTTCAGTTTATTTATCCACACTTCTTCCTTTGGGGAGTGCTAAGAGCACGTTACATAAAATTTGCAGCATTTTGTAAGACAGAAAATGAAGGTGGAGAGCAGTAAAATGATTTGTCCAATGTTAATCAAATACTCAGGAACAAATCCAGAATTAGGTCTTCTCCAGGACTCTGTTTCTTAAAGTCATAATTTTTGCAGGATGCCGTAAATTTGACAAACACATCAGACTACAGCCCTCTCCTCAAAGGACAGTTCCTAAGTACAACTAACTAAAATTTTAAATGCAGTGAAATCTAAATTCTTACTCTTCTTCCTTTCTTTCTCTCCATTCAATCTCTGGTCAGCTTCATTTTAGTTCCCTCCTCCTCATCCCTCCCTGAGACAAGTTAATTGACTGTGTGGGGTGTGTATGGGAAGTGAACTTGCCTTTAGTGTCTGTTTATTCTGTTTTATTAGATTGGATTGATATTGAGAAGCAAAGACCACTTAGTCATTTGCTACAATTCCCGGGGCATGGTAAGCCTGATGTTCATCAATGGGCCGAAGTGAGAGTAAACTCAAGCTTTGGAATCAGCCAGACTCCATGTAAATCTTGAATGTACCCATTTGCTTATTCTGTGATCTACGCCAAGTTATTTAACCTCTCTGAGACTCAACTTCTTGAGCTACCAAATTGGGTATATCACCCACATCTCACAGGATTCCTGGGAATATTGAATGATATAATATATAACTACCCCCAGTGTCCAAACACTATTTCCTTTATGCAAAGTCAGTTGCAAACAATCTACAGGATAATCCCCTTAGCTAATTCAAGTCTAATAAGGGAAATTTTTTCTCTGAAATATCTAA
This sequence comes from Lipotes vexillifer, assembly GCF_000442215.2. NCBI lineage: Eukaryota > Metazoa > Chordata > Mammalia > Artiodactyla > Lipotidae > Lipotes > Lipotes vexillifer. Next base: position 1,084,203 of record NW_006785524.1, on the reverse strand, counting down.
CATAGTTATATTATTTTTCAGTTATTTAAATATATTCAGAAACACGACTAAATACTTCCTATTTAGTTAAGCAAAATATTATGTAATTTGAACACTGCATGTAAACATTAATTCAGTATGATAGAATTAAGTGAGAGACATTTCTTCAATGTTATTTATACATTTTGTTAACTAAACTTCTGTGATAGTCTTTTTTTTTTTTTTTCTTTTGCAGTCCGCGGGCCTCTCACCGCTGCGGCCTCTCCCACTGCGGAGCACAGGCTCCGGACGCACAGGCTCAGCGGCCATGGCTCACGGGCCCAGCCGCTCTGCGGCATGCGGGATCCTCCCGGACCGGGGCACGAACCCGCGTCCCCTGCATCGGCAGGCGGACTCTCAACCACTGCGCCACCAGGGAAGCCTTGTGATAGTCTTTTTGAAGTGTCAATTTGGCTAGACGGCAGTCATCACTTATTCACTCAAACACAAATCAAATACAAATCAGTGTTGTTGTGAAGGCACAAAAGTAGATGTGCAAAGTCCATAATCAGTTCACGTGAAGTAAGAGAGATCACACTAATATCCTGGATAGGCTTGATTCAGTCACTTGAAAAACCGTAAAAGCAGAGCTGAGTTTTCCTGGAGGACAAATTCTGCCTATGGACTGCAGCTTTAACTCATGCCCAAGAGTTCCAGCCTGCCCTTCCTCATGACCTCTTACAATTTTCAGACTTATCTAGGCAACTCCTTACATATATTCCTCTACGTACATATTACATATATGTGTAAAAATGTATATATTTTCTATATATTGTATATGTCTTATACATATACAATATTAAAAATATTGTGTATATACATGCATATAGGTACATCTGTGTGTGTGTGTGTGTGTGTGTGTTGTATGGTTGGGCTTCACGACTACTATTTTACTGGTCAAAGGAGAACCTCTAGAAAATATATCAGACTTTACTGTACCTCTGTGTGCCAGAGGTCTTGACCTGCTTTTTCTGACAAGTGCTAGTGAAATGTAAGCACTACATGAGCCTCACAGTCAACATAAACTGGGAGCCTGTAAGAATTTTATGAACAAAGATGGGCAATCTCTCTGTCTTGTTAGTAGTCCCAAGGGCACTGGAAACTCCCACCAGTTTTGTGCAAATGTTCAACTCATCTTCCTTCAATTCTTCCCACCTTTGTATTATCAGGCCAGAGTGTCACATTTGTTCATCTCAAGCCTTCAGCACAGTTTAGGAGCAGGGTTTAAGAGGAGTTTCAAATTGAAAGTGTTGTAATAACCATCACTTTGTGAAGCCGAACAAACATAATACCATCATGTTTGAGGATATAATCTTGCTGGCACCTCCCGCCATCTTCCAGGCACCAACTTTGTTCCCAGAGTTATATTCAACATGACACTGCAATGAGGCAAAGAGTTTGCTTTGAATTGAACCAAAATACTTTTCCTGCACAGAAAAAGCCAGGAAACTTTGCTCTTTGAACTTTCAGCTGATGTGCATCTTCCTATTATGTTAGCAAGTAGACCACAATCTATCTTCCTTTGGAAGGTTGTGATGCTGCTCCAAAGTTCCCAATGAACTGGCAAGGCCAATTAAGCACTGCATAGAATATTCATAGCCAACTAACCCAATGAATAACAGATAGATGTATTGATACTCTATCTTTTGTAGATGAGAATTACTGAGAAAGGATTTTTATGTTATTTTCAAGCTCCGAGGAAATTGTTTGCCCAAATTCACCAAACCGATATGTTTTTCCCTTTAAGGGCCTCTTGACTAACTAGATTCAACTAACATTTACTGAATGGCTAATATATGCTGGGAGCAAACTAGTCAGTTTTATATTTATAATGTCATTCAGTCTCACAATAATGACAGAATGTAAAGTTTACTATGTGATTAAAATATAGGCACATATAAACAGCCAAATCACACAGCTAAAGCAATGGTAGGCCTTGGATTCACATGTGGAATTATTAAACCAAGTCTGATGTTCTTGCCACCTTGTTTATAGTGTATACATGTACTTGCATTTAAGAGATGACTCATTTCATTAGATAGACAATTTTTACAGTGGCTTCCTTGAAATGTCTTATTTTATAGATACTGTCGCTCTGGTTTCTTCTGAATACTTCTTTTCCCTCACCTCAATTGGAATTTTTCCCATGGATTTTGGAAATATAGACTGAGGGGAGAAAAGTGAGTCTCACCATGGGTAATTAAAATTGAAAAGAAGTAACTTTGGGAGCTGTTAGTGGCTATGTCCTACCACCACATGTTCAGTCTCTGAGAAGGATGATGAGATCATGGCAGGAAGAAGCATTTGCAGCAGCAAGAAGGAAGATAGTGTTTCTGTTCCTTAGAATTAAAAGATCTCTGACACACCAGAACATGTTCATTGGAAGCTAATAGGGACCTGTGCTTAGATGTATATTAGGATCCTTTAAAGGATTACTGTGAAAGAATAAGGCAAATTGTATATAACACAAAGCAAGTTTGAGTGTGGAACTGATGTCAGCCTAGGTGTTAGCCAAAGCCACCAGAGAAACTGCTGAAAGATAGACAAAGAATACAAAAATATATACCCCCAGATAATGTTACATTTATAATATGAGAAGATGAAGATGGGAAAAAAAAGTTATGATTACAGAAGTAAAAGAAGAAGAAAGATAGTACTGAGTCATAAAAAGTAATAAGCGTGTTTCCAGAACAGCTACCAATGCAGGTGAGAGGGTAAAGTGACTGAGAGCTGAAAGAGGGGAATTAGAGGCTATTTTTGACCTTTGAGAAAGCTTTTTCATAAAATTGCAATGAGTTAAAGAGGAAATAAGTAGTAGGAAATTTGGTACACTGAGTGTAGATTACATTTTTTTAAATAGAATTCTGGTAATGAATAAAATGAAAAGGGGGCAATAGTTTGAGGGGATAGCAAACTAAGATTTATGTGTCTTTAGCACATAGAAAGTTTGAGTGACTTATTAGCTAAGGAGAAAACATATTCATTTCCTCATAGTAATAATCTAGCAACACATGGCAGAGGCAGAAAATTTCCCACAATCCATTCTGTGCCCTTTTTTTTTTTTTTTTTTTTGGTGTACGTGGGCCCCCCGTGGGCCTCTCACTGTTGTGGCCTCTCCCGTTGCAGAGCACAGGCTCTGGACGTGCAGGCCCAGCGGCCATGGCTCACGGGCCCAGCTGCTCCGTGGCATGTGGGATCCTACCAGACCAGGGCACGAACCTGTGTCCCCTGCACCGGCAGGTGGACTCTCAACCACTGCGCCACCAGGGAAGCCCCCTTCTTATTTTTAATATTAAGATCTTTCTACCATCCCATGTGTTAGAAAGGCACATGACTGTCCAGATAGACTACACATCCCAGTCTCTCTTGCTGCAGCCTCCCATATATTGTCTCATCAATGACATAGTAATAATGTGTAAAACTTTCACATCCCTTCCTTCAGTAAAAATTTCTCACCCTCTGTGTGAGCTGTTTCCCTTCTTCCATTAGCTGGAAAGTTTACTTTCCAATAAACTTATTCAGCCAGTACTCTAAAGAATGGTGGAACAGTAAGACAGAAGGAACTTGGGCCCCTAAAGGGGTGAAGCTTCCCATCTGTTCCCCATCTGACAACCCTCAGACTTCTGGACTACTATGAAAGAGAGAGAGAGAGGAATAGAGGGAAGAGAGGCTATCATGCTTAAGTAAAAATATTTATTTTATATTGAAATATTTATTTTAGAAGCCCCTTACCCCAGTATATAACTCTATCAAATATGAAAGCTGCAATTATCTTATGTAGTCTTAACAAGAGTCTTAGTGACCACTGAATGTTATTGTCTACCTAAAAAACATTTGGGAAGAGTCTGTCTTGCCAATCTTGATGAGATTCCATAAAATTATGGCTATTTCTTAGATATATAATAAGGATAATTTGGGACACCCTCCTTCTGTGAAAATAGACTATTGACTTCAGAGAAAGAAAAATTGAAAATTTTAATATATTCATTAAATAGGTTTATAACTATTCAGCACAGGTGGCAGAAGTTTCCATTTTGATGTTGGTTATGGAAACTGGGTCTTTTCAAGTGACAGAAATAGACCTTGGAGGGCTTAGGCAAAAATGGGGGATTTATTGTGATTATATCTATTATGCATCTCCATGACCAGATCAGGAACTGGACCCATCTTTCTCTTTCTTATGTGGTTCAGTGGAAGAATTCATGAGTTAGTTTTCCACCCCATAAATGACCTTGGTTTGAAGCTAATTTATGCCTTAAGATCCCAGATTTCCCATCTCCTCTACTTCAAAGGAGTTGATGACTTGCTGAACACTCACCTGCAGAATTAAACAAAATAAAACAATGGAATCTTTGAGTCCAGACCACAAAACACAATTGGACAAATCTTTGCAGGCAGTATAAAATATAATATTCTGTCTTGCACATATGGGACAATTGAGCCTTCATACCAACTTAGAATAGCACATTGTGCTCCTTTTAATCCATAATTCAAAGAGGCTAAACCCCCTTTAGCCTCTAGAGGTTTTCAGTATCATGAAAGCTGTGGGCAGGCTAAGGCGAGGTATGTTTTATTATGAAAAACAAGTCAGTTTCAGCCATAATTGTACAAATCTTAGTGATTATAGCTTCTTAATTTTAGGTGTGATAAAATACCATTGTTATTTTGTAAGTGTACCTCAACCAGGAAAAGGGATTCTAGGGTCTCTCCACCAGTCACAGGATCAAAAGGATCCCTGGCATAATGAGGCTGTGCCAGTGCTAGTAAAGATCTCAGCTGAGACTGCCCTTTGTTTACAAATGACTACCCTTTGTTTACAAATAGTACCTTAACAAAAGGTCAGAAAGCAGCGCAGCCTCCACCTGCATATCCCAGGGAGAGAGAGGTGAGGAGTTTTGTGAATGTCACAACAAACTGTTTTCTTCTGCCCCTCATGCTCTGATTTCCTTGTATAGCCTGATGTCATACAAATGGGTAATAGACATTGCTCACAATAACCAAGCTTCTGCACATGTACTTGCAGAAGTTGAACTGTAGACTCTCAGTGAGATTAAATGGCAGGTGCAGAAAAACCTAATTTAAAATCATGGACTTGATTAATCAGTCAACAAAGTAGTCATGCCTCTGTGGGCAAGGATCTTAGCTGTGGTAAGAGGTAAGGTATTCATTTGGAAACAGTTTCAAACACCAATTCCAGGCAAGAACATGGGCTAGGTGCTAGGGAGACAGTTTTCATGTGCTTGTGAAGGAGACAAAGCAGTAGGGGAACTAGGAAGGAGCCTTGAAACAGGAATATAGGTGTGGTAATTCATTGTGCCCAATAGATGATGGGTTTGAGGGACTGTTAAAGAAATGCTTAAAATGAAACCTGAGAAGTAAGTGGAAATTTTCCATGGCAGGAAAGTGGAAGAGTAGTTTAATAAGAAGGAACAGCAAGTGCAAGCACACTTGACATGCGTCTTCAGGAAAGATGGATGGTAGATGAGGTTAGCTTAGCCCAGTCACAGTTTATGCCTGTAATCCCAGAATTATTATTAACAGTGCTTCTTTTGCATCTTGAAAGTGTCCCAGGTTTTCTGGACAATAAATTATTTGCCACCTTTATTATTAGCCACATATAAAGAGGAGTAGGTTTTACTCACCTTCCTAAGCTGGCAGAGTTGAGGACTGGACCACAAAGAGCCCAGTGAGCTTTCTAGAGGTTTGTGGGTGAGATGGATTTTATTCAGCTGGCAATGAGAAAAGAATGAAAATAATTTAACCAGGAGTAAATAAAACTAGGTTTGTGTTTAAGGAAGTTAACTCTGAAAGCAAAGGGGAAGACTAATTATTGGAAGGGGCAAGATACCAATTAATTCAGGGAAAATCACAGTTTCCATCCCAAAGAACTGTATTATCTATATCAGTACTTTCCAATAGAAACATAATACAAAGCACACATGTAACTTTATTATAGTAACCAACTTTAACAAAAGTAAAAAGAAGCAAATAAAATTAATTTTAACATGATTTATATAACCCAACACATCCAATATATTATCTTTACACTGTGTAATAAATACTAAAATATTAGTGAGGTTGTTTTACTTTCTCTTTTGTACTCTGTCATTGAAATCTGGTGTGCATTTTACACTTATAACATATTACTGGCCATGTTTCAAGAGGTCAGTGCCCACATGTATCTATGAACTCTGTTATTGGACAGCATTGATGTCAATGGAGACAAGATACATAGACAAGAAAAGTTAAATACTCTACTTAAAAACTTTACCATTTAAAAAGCATTTTTCACAGGCATTTTAAAAATTATCTTTATTTGAGTATAAATCTTTAAATATTGTGTTAATTTCTGTTGTACAACAAAGTGAATCAGCTCTAAGTATACATATATCCCCATATCCCCAACCTCTTCAGCCTCTCTCCCATCCTCCTTATCCCACCCCTCTAGGTCATCACAAAGCATCAAGCTGATCTCCCTGTGCTATGCAATAGCTTTCCACTAGCCATCCATTTTACATTTGGTAGTGTATATATGTCAATGCTACTCTGTTACTTCCTCCCAGCTTTCCCTTCCCCACCATGTCCTCAAGTCCATTCTCTATGTCTGCGTCCTTATTGCTGTTCTCCCACTAGGTTCATCAGTACCTTTTTTTTTAGATTCCATACATGTGTGTTATCATATGGTATTTGTTTTTCTCTTTCTGACTTACTTCACTCTGTATGACAGACTCTATGTCCATCCATCTCATTACAAATAACTCTGTTTCATTTTTTTTATGGCTGAATAATATTCCATTGTATATATGCCACATCTTCTTTATGCATTCTTCTGTCAATGGATATTTAGGTTACTTCCATGTCCTGGCAATTGTAAATAGTGCTGCAGTGAACATTGTGGTACATGTGTCATTTTGAATTATAGTTTTCTCAGGGTATATACCCAGAAGTGGGATTGCTGGGTCATATGGTAGTTCTATTTTTAGTTTTTTAAGGAAGCTCCATACTGTTCTCCATAGTGGATTTATCAATTTATCCCCACCAACAGTGCAGGAGGATTCCCTTTTCTCCACACCCTCTCCAGCATTTATTGTTTGAAGATTTTTTGATGATGCCTATTCTGAACAGTGTGAGGTGACACCTTATTGTAGTTTTGATTTGAACTTCTGTAATGATTAATGATGTTGAGCATCCTTTCATGTGTTTGTTGGAAATCTGTATATCTTCTTTGGAGAAATGTCTATTTAGGTCTTCTGCCCATTTTTGGATTGTGTATTTTGTTTTATTTGATATTGAGCTGCATGAGCTACTTGTATATTTTGGAGGATAATCCTTTGTCAGTTGTTTCATTCGCAAATATTTCTCCCATTCAGAGGACTGTCTTTTCATCAAGTTTATGGTTTCCTTTGCTATGTAAAATCTTTTGTTTCATTAGGTCCCATTTGTTTATTTTTGTTTTTATTTCCATTTCTCTAGGAGGTGGGTCAAGAAGGATCTTGCTGTGATTTATGTCATAGAGGGTTCTGCCTATGTTTTCCTCTAAGAGGTTCATAGTGTCTGGCCTTACATTTAGGTCTTTAATCCATTTTGAGCTTATTTTTGTGTATGGTGTTAAGGAGTGATCTAATCTCATACTTTTACAAGAACCTGTCCAGTTTTCCCAGCACCACTTATTGAAGAGGCTATCCTTTCTCCACTGTACATTCCTGCCTCCTTTATCAAAGATAAGGTGACCATATGTGCATGGGTTTATCTCTGGGCTTTCTATCCTGTCCCACTGATCTATATTTCTGTTTTTGTGCCAGTACCATACTGTCTTGATTACTGTAGCTTTGTAGTATAGTCTGAAGTCAGGGAGCCTGATTCCTCCAGCTCCATTTTTCTTTCTCAAGATTGCTTTGGCTATTTGGGGTCTTTTGTGTTTCCATAAAAATTGTAAAATTTTTTGTTCTAGTTCTGTGAAAAATGCCATTGGTAATTTTATAGGGATTTCATTTATTCTGTAGATTGCTTTGGGTAGTATAATCATTTTCACAATGTTGATTCTTTCAATCCAAGAATATGGTATAACTTTCCATCTGTTTATTTTTTTATCATATTTAATTTCTTTCATCAGTGTATTATAGTTTTCTTCATACAGGTCTTTTTTCTCCTTAGGTAGGTTTATTCCTAGGTATTTTATTCTTTTTGTTGCAATGGTAAATTGGAGTGTTTCCTTAATTTCTCTTTCAGATTTTTCATCATTAGTGTATAGGAATGCAAGAGATTTCTTGGCATGAATTGTGTATCCTTCTACTTTACCAAATTCATTGATTAGCTCTAGTAGTTTTCTGGTGGTGTCTTTTGGAGTTTTTATGTATAATATCTTCTCATCTGCAAGCAGTAACAGTTTTACTTCTTCTTTTCCAATTTGGATTCCTCTTATTTAATTTTCTTCACTGATTGCTGTGCCTAAAATTTCCAAAATTGTGTTGAATAATAGTGGTGAGTGTTTTTTTCCTGATTTTAGAAGAAATACTTTCCTTTTTTCACCCCTGAGAAAGATGTTGGCTGTGAGTTTGTCATATATGACATTTATTATGTTGAGGTAGGTTCCCACTCTGCCCACTTTCTGGAAAGTTATGTTTGTTTTGTTTTTTGTTTGTTTGTTTTTTTTTACTGTATCAGTTTGAAGATTGTCAAAAGCTTTTTCTGCATCTATTGAAATTATCATATGGGTTTTATCCTTCAGTTTGGTATTATGGTGTATCACATTGATTGATTTGCGGATATTGAAGAATACTTGCATTCCTGGGATAACCCCACTTGATCATGGTGTATGATCCTTTTTTTGTGCTGTTGGATTATATTTGCTAGGATTTTGTTGAGGATTTTTGCATCTGTGTTCATCAGTGATATTGACCTGTAATTTTCTTTTTGGGACATGTTTATCTGGTTTTGGTGTCAGGGCGATGGTGGCCTTGTAGGATGAGTTTGGGAGTGTTCCTCCTTCTGCTATATTTTGGAAGATTTTGAGAAGGATAAGTGTTAACTCTGCTCTAAGTGTTTGATAGAATTTGCCTGTGAATCCACCTGACCCTGGACTTTTGTTTGTTGGAAGAATTTTAGTCACAGTTTCAGTTTCAGTACTTGTGATTTGTCTGTTCATATTTTCTATTTCTTCCTGGTTCAGGCTTGGAATGTTGTACTTTTCTAAGAATGTGTCCATTTCTTCCAGGTTGTCCATTTTTTTTGGCATATAGTTGTTTCTAGTAATCTCTCATGATCCTTTGTATTTCTGTGGTGTCAGTTGTTACTTCTCCCTTTTCTTCTAATTCTGCTGACTTGAGTCTTCTCTTTTTTTTTCCTCATGAGTCTGGCTAATGGTTTATCAATTTTGTATATCTTCTCAAAGAACCACCTATTAGTTTTATTGATCTTTGCCATTGTTTTCTTTATTTCTTTTTCATTTATTTTTCAACTGATCTTTATGATTTCTTTCCTTCTACTAACTTTGTTTTTTTTGTTGTTGTTCTTCTTCTTTCTCTAATTGTTTTAGGTGTAAGGTTAGGTTGTTTATTTGAGACTTTTCTTGTTTCTTAAAGTAAGATTTTATTGCTATAAACTTTGCTCTTATAACTTCTTTTGCTGCATCCCATAGGTTTTAGGTCATCATGTTTTCATTGTCATTTGTTGCTAGGTATTTTTTTTATTTCCTCTTTAATTTCTTCAGTGATCTCTTGGTTGTTATCAGCATACTGTTTAGCTCCATATTGTTTACCCTCCATGTGTTTGTATTTTTTACAGTTTTTTTATTTCCTTTAATTGATATCTAGTCTCATAGCATTGTGGTCAGAAAAGATGACTGATACTATTTCAATTTTCTTAAATTTACCAAAACTTGATTTTTGACCCAAGATGTGATCTATCCTGGAGAATGTCCCATGTGCACATGAGAAAAAAGTGTATTCTTTTGTTTTTGGATGGAATGTCCTATAAATATCAATTAAGTCCATCTGGTCTAATGTGTCATTTAAAGCTTGTGTTTCTTTATCCACTTTCTGTTTGAGTGATCTGTCCATTGTTGTAAGTGGGGAGTTAAAGCCACTTAGTATTATTGTGTTACTGGTGATTTACCCTTTTTTGGCTGTTAGCATTTGTCTATGTATTGAGGTTCTCCTATGTTGCTTCCATAGATATTTACAATTGTTCTATCTTCTTCTTGGATTGATCCCTTCATCATTGTGTAGTGTCCTTCTTTGTCTCTTGTAAGAGTCTTTATTTTAAAGTCTATTATGTCTGATATTAGTATTGCTACTCCAGCTTTGTTTTGCTTTCCATTTGCATGAAGTATCTTTTTCCATGTGTTCACTTTCAGTCTGTATATTTCTCTGTGTCAGAAGTGGGTCTTTTGTAGACAGCATATATATGGGTCTTGTTTTTATCTCTTCAGCCTGTCTGTGTCTTTTGGTTGAGGCCTTTTATCCATTTTTATTTAAGGTAATTTTTGATATGTATGTCCATATTACCACTTTCTTAATTGTTTTGGGTTTGTTTTTGTAAGTCTTTTCCCTCTCTTGAGTTTCTTGCCTAAAGAAGTTTCTTTAGCATTTGTTATAAAGCTGCTTTGTTGATGCTGAATTCTGTTAACTTTTGCTTTTCTGTAAATGTTTTGATTTCTCTGTAGAATCTGAATGAACTTCTTGCTGGATAAAGTAATCTTAGTAGTAGGTTTTTCCCTTTCATCACTTTAAATATATGTTGCCACTCCTTTCTGGCCTGTAGAGTTTCTGCTGAAAAATCAGCTGGTAACCTTATGTGGATTCCCTTGTATATTATTTGTTGCTTTTCCCTTGCTGCTTTTAATATTTTGTCATTGTGTTTAATTTTTTTTTTAGTTTGATTAATGTGTTTCTAAGTGTGTTTTTCCTTGAGTTTATCCTGTATGGGACTCTCTGTGCTTCCTGGAATTGATTGACTATTTCCTTCCTCATGTTGGGGAAGTTTTCAACTATAATCTCTTAAAATATTTTCTCAGACCCTTTCCTTTTTACTTCTTCTTCTGGGACACGTATAATTCGAATGTTGGTGTGCTTAATGTTCTCCCAGAAGTCTCTGAGACTGTTCATTATTTTCATTCTTTTTTCTTTATTCTGCTCTGCAGCAGTTATTTCCACCATTCTATCTTGAAGCTCACTTATCCGTTCTTCTGCCTCAGTTATTCTGCTATTGATTCCTTCTAGAGTATATTTAATTTCACTTATTGTGTTTTTCATTACTCTTTGTTCTTTAGTTCTTCTAGGTCCTTGTTAAACGTTTCTTGTATTTTCTCTCTTCTGTTTTCAGGATTTTGTATCATCTTTACTATCATTACTCTGAATTGCTTTTCAGGTAGACTCCCTATTTCCTCTTCATTTATTTGCTTTTGTGCATTTTTATCTTGCTACTTTGTCTGTAAGTTATTTCTCTGTCTTCTCATTTTGTCTATTTTACAGTATTTGAAGTCTCCTTTTCTTAGGCTGCAAGGTCACTGTTCCTGTTGCTTCTGTTGTCTGCCCCTGGTGGTGAGGTTTGTCCAGTGTCTTGCGTAAGCTTCATGATGGAAGAGACTGGTGCCTGCGTTCTGATTGGTGGATGTGAGTCTTTTCCATCTGATGAGCAGGGCCATGTTATGTGGTGTGTTTTAGGTTGTCTGTGAGCTTAGTATTAGTTTAGATAGTCTGTGTGCTGATGGCTGGGCTTATGTTCCAGTCTTTTTTGGTGTGAGGTGTCCAGCACTGGGAGCTGCTGACAGTTGGGTGGAACCAGGTCTTGGATTCAAATAAAGACCTCTGTGCGAGATTTTGGTGATTAATCTTCCCTGAGGCTGCAAATTCTCTTGTGGTCCAGCATCCTCTACTTGGTGCTCCCACTCCAGAGCCTCAGGCCCGACTTCTGGTTAAGGCACTAAGACCCTACAAGTCGCTCATCCCAGAAATAAAGGGGATTAAAAAAAAAAAAAAAGACTAATAAAACCCCAGACAAATAATAAAAATTAAAATCAAACAAACAGAAACAGAAACAAGGAAACATGCACAGACACATAAGAACCAAAAATAGAATGAAATAAATCAAATACCAAGAGAACAACCAGACAAACAAAAGAACCCAAGAATGAAATCAAACAATTAAAAAGAAAGCTGTAACCAAAAACCAAAAACCAAAACTAAAGCAGAGTGCCAACTGAAGAATGAAACAAAGAAACAAAACAAACTGACAAAAATGATATAAAAGAAAAAAATCAAAAGAAAAAAGGGAAAGAAGAAAAAACAACAGAAAAGCAACATAGAAATATATTTTTAAAAATAGAAAATATATTAAGAAAAAGTAAAACACCCCAGAGAAATGGTAAAAACAAAGTCAAACAAACAAAAACAAAAATGAGGAAATACACACACACGTAAAAGAAACAAAATCAGAGCCAAATAAAACAAAAAGCAGGAGAACAACCAGACAAGTAGAATAACTCAAAAATGAACTCAAACAATTAGGATTAAAACTAACAAAAACACATAACCTAAAAACAAAACCAAAGCAGTGTGCCAACTGAGGAACAAAGCAAGGAAACAGGTCAAACTGATAGAAATGATTTTAAAAAATAATAAAGTAAAATAAAAAGGAAAAAGAAACACAGAACAGAAAAGCAAAGTAAAAATGGAAATTTTAAAAAAAGAAAAATATATTAAAGAAAAAGAGGAAGAAAAAATAAGGGAAAAGAGCACAAAACAACAGAAAACAAAGTAAAAATAGAAATGTATAAAAAAAATTAAATGTTATAAAACACAAAGAACCCAAAAGATGAAAAAACAAAACAAAACAAAACAAAAACATAAAACAACAACAAGCAAACACAAAAAGAAAAAGAAACCAAAAGAAAAAATAAAGCTAGAACAACAAGATGAATCAAAACATAATAAAATTAATAGTAATAATTATGTTTCCCTGGGGTCTCTGCTGTAAGTGTCCTTGCACATGCTGTGAGCCATAGCCCACCTCCACCTCCCCAAGAGACTCTTCTCTGTCTCTGGGCTGGTCTCTATACCTGCTGTGGGCCCTGTGGGGACCACTCAGGCTCTGATCTGGACCAATTCTTGCGTGTGTTTCTCCCAAAGTCCATAGCTGCCAGACATAGACCATTTTCTTTTGTGGGAGCACTCACTGTCTACTCAGATATTCCATAGATACAGGGTCTACCTAGATGATCATGGGAATTTAATCTGTTGCTTGTACAGCTGATGGAAAGATTTTCAATCTTCTTCCCTAGTCACCCCATCCCTGGAGTTCAGCTTTGGCTTTATTCCCACCTCTGCATGTGGTCCACCCACAGGAGTCTGGTGCTCAGGCTGCCTTGGAGCTCTTGGGTCTATACCTGTGAGGACCAGGAACAGAGGTGGTATGACTTCTTGGATGGGTGGTGCCAAATGCACTGGAAACCTAGCGGCCATGGGTGCAAGAGATATGGCCCTATAGAGAAGCCTTTTCTGTTGCCTGGTATAAGGTATGTGAGGGCCAGCTCTGGCTGGGGTTTTTCTGACACCTGGCAGCAAGCATGCAAGGGCCAGCCCTGAGAGATTTTTTTTTTTTTTTTTTAATTGCCCTGCAGCCTTTGAATGAGAGCCAGCTCTGAGGGGGCTTTTTTTATTGCTCAGCAGCCAGTGCACAAGAGTCAGCCCAGAGAGGGCTTCTTTTATTGTTGTTGGCAGGAGCCAGTGTGTGGGGAGAGAGAGGTTACAATAGTGGCTCTTCCTTGTGCATGTGACTCAGCAGTAGTGCCCTTCTTCCATGGCAGTCCAGTCTTCCTCCATGGGCATTCCTTGCTGCAGATTTCCTCCCTCCCATCCCCTAAGTCCATCTCCCCACAGCCAACAGAAGTTCTCACTGTGGGCCTGTTATCCAATCCCCAAGCACCAGCTCCCAGCCCCCTTGCACACATATGAACACATTTCCCAGTCCAGGACATGTAGGGCCATGGTATAGACTGTCTGTGTATTTCTCACTCTGTCCCAACTGTCACAGATCAGCCACTTCACCCTCTTCCAACAGCCTCAAATGCTTACTCTCTGTCCCAATTGATTTCCCCATCAGAGAGGGGGTTTCCCCAAATTCAGGAATCTCTCCTCTGCTTCAACTCCCCCACCCCATGGTGCCAGTCCCATTCTATTTCCTCTCCTCCTCCTCCTCTATTCTTTCTTCTATCCCACCCAGTTATTCAGGGATCTTTATAGTCCTTTCCAGTGTCCAAGGTCTTCTGCTAGCTTTCAGTTGGTGTTCTGTGAGAATTGTTCCATCTATAGATGTATTCCTGATGCATCCATGGAAAGAGATGAACTCCACGTCCACCTACTCCTCTGGCATATTATATTTCACATAATTTATCAAATGAGTTCTAAAACAACGTTAAAAATTAAGCATGACTTTTAACTTTACTTTGTAGATTAAGAATATATGTAGTAAAAACTTAAATGTCAAAAGTTTCACTTAAACTGGCTTCACATAGTTAATAATGTGGCAATGTGATTCTTGAACCTGGATCCTCACACACACTTACTCTGCTCATTTGCTCTGCTGACTTTTTATCCCCCCAAACTTTGCCCAATATTTAACAATGCTATGTTAAATTGAAGTGGGCATACTTGTCTTGTTCCCGATCTTAAGAGTGGGCATACTTGTCTTGTTCCCGATCTTAAGGGAAAAGCTTTCAGTTTTCCACCCTTATGATCTTAGCTGTGGGTTTGTCATAAATGACATTTATTATGTTGAGGTATATTCTCTCTGTATCAACTTTGTTGATAGTTTTTATCACAAATGGATGTAAAATGTTGTCAAATACTTTTTTTTTTTGCATCTAGAGAGATGACTATGTGTTTTTTATTCTTTTGTTGTTGTTGTTGTTAATGTGGTGTATAACATTGGTTGACTTGTGGAAACTGAACCATCCTTTCATCCCTGGAATAAATCCCACATGATTGTGGTGTATGATCCTTTTTATATATTGCTGAATTTGCTTTGTTAATATTTTTTTGAATATTTTTGCATCTTTATTCTCAGGGATATTGGCCTGTAATTTTCTTCTTTTGTGTGTCTTTGCCTGGTTTGGGTATCAAGATAATGCCAACTTCATAGAATAAATTTGGAAGTGTTCACTGCTCTTCAATTTTTTGGAATAGTTTGAGAAGGATAGGTATTAACTATTCTTTAAATGTTTGGTAGAATTCCACTGAAAATCCATCAGTTCTTGGACTTTTGTTTATAAGGAGTTTTTTGATTACTGATTCAATTTCAATATGAGTAATTTGTCTGTTCAAATTTTCTATTTCTTCCTGATTGACTCTTGGAAGATTGTATGTTTCTAGGAATTTATCCATTTTTTTTTCTGGTTGTCCAATTAGTAGGCATGTAAATATTTGTAGTATTCTCTTGCGATTATACTTATTTCTGTGATATCAGTTGTAACATCTTTTCTTTAATTCTAATTGTATTTACTTATATACGCCCTCTATTTTTCTTCTCAATGAGTTTAGCTAAATATTTATCTATTTTGTTTATGTTTTCAACAAAAACACAAATCACCAGCTTTTAGTTTCATTGATATTCTCTATTTTTGTCTCCATTTTTTTTTTTTTTTTGCAGTACGCAGGCCTCTCACTGTTGTGGCCTCTCCCGCTGCAGAGCACAGGCTCCAGATGTGCTGGCTCAGTGGCCATGGCTCATGGGCCCAGCCGCTCTGCGACATGTGGGATCCTCCTGGACCAGGGCATGAACCCACATCCTCTGCACTGGCAGGTGGTTTGTCTTCATTTTATTTCTGCTCTGATCATTATAATTTCCTTCCTTCTGCAGACTTTTGGTTTTGTTCCTCTTTTTCTAATTTATTAGGTGGAAAGTTAGGTTTTTTGAGATTTTTATTGCTTCTTGAAGTAGGCCTCTATCACTATAAGTGTCCCTCTTGGAACTGCTTTTGCTATATCTCATAGATTTTGAAAAGTTGTGTTTCCATTTTCAATCATCTCAAAATATCTTTGATTTCCTCTTTTATAACTTAATTGACCCTTTGGCTAAAGTACCATGCTGTTGAGTTTCCACATATTTGCTTGTTTGTTTTCAGTTTTCTTCCTGTAATTGTTTCCTGGTTTCATACTTCTGTGGTCATAAAAGAGGCTTGATATGATTTTAATCTTAAATTTATTGAGACGTTTTGTGGACTGGAGAAAGTTCCATGTGCATTTGAAAAGAATGTATAGTCTGCTGTTTTCAGATGGAATGTCCTGTAGGTATCTATTAAATCTATCTGATGTAATGTGTCATTTAGGGCTACTGTTTCCTTATTGATTTTCTGTCTGGATAATCTATCTATTGATGTAAATGAGGTGTTAAATTTCTCTATTATTATTGTATTACTGTCAGTTTATACTTTATGTCTCTTAATATTTGTTTTATATATTTAGGTGTTCCTATATTATGTGCATACACATTTATGAATGTTATATCTTCTTTTGTATTGATCCCTTTATCATTATATATGCCCTTTTCATTGTTTAGTTATTGCTGTTGCTTTACAATCTATTTTATCTGATATAATTGTTGCTACGCCAGGTTTCTTTTCATTTCAATTTGCAAGGAATATATATTTTTCATCCTTTCACTTTTAGTCTTGAGTAAGTCTCTTGTAAGCAGTATATATATGGGTCTTGTTTTTTTATCCACTCAGCCACCCTATGTCTTTTGATTGGAGTATTTACTCCATTTACATTAAAGTGTTTATGGATGTACTTATTGCCAATTTGTAACTTGATTTCTACTTGTTTTTGTAGTTCTTCTCTGATCTTTTCTTCTACTTATATCTGCTCTTGTTGTTTGATGATTCTCTTTAATGTAATGTTTGGGTTTCTCTTTTTTTTCCTCTATGTATTGTAAGTTTCTAATATGTGGATACTGTGAGTTTCAAATATATTGAAAACTGATAGTTAAGTTCAAACATATTCTTAAAACTCTACATTTTTTTGACACACTACCACCACGTTTTATGTTTTGGTGTCATACTTTACATCTTTATGTGTATCCCTACATTGTTTATTGTAGTTAGTTGATTTTATGCTTTTTGTATTAGCTTATTTAAGAGATTGATCCACTGCCTTTACTTATCTTCACCCATTGAGTTTTTTTCCTTCATATATTTTCTTATTTTTGTACAGCCTTTTCTTTTTTGATTAAAAAAGACTCTTTAACATTTCTTGTGAGTCCAGTATAGTGGTGGTGAACTCTTTTAATTTTAGCATGTGTGGGAAACTTATCTCTCCTTCAGTTGTGAATGACAACCTTGTTAGGTAGAGTATCCTAGGTTGTATTTTTTCCTCCTAACACTTTAAATATATCATGCTACTCCCTTGAGGTATCCAAAGTTTTTGTTAAAAAATAAGCTGATAGCCTTATGGGGGTTCCTTGTATATCACTTTTGTTGTTGTTGTTATTCTCTTCCTGCTTTTAAAATCTGTATTTTTAAGTTTTCCCATTTTAATTATGTCTTTGTGTGGGTCTCTTTAAGTTCATTTTGTTCAGGACTTTCTGTGCTTCCTTGGCCTAGTTATCTATTTCCTCCATCAGGATAGGGACGTTTTCAGCCATAATATCATCAAATACATTTTCTGTCTCCCCTTCTCCTTATTAGACCCCTAAAATGCAAATGTTAGTGCTCTTGATGTTGTCATATAGGTCCCTTAAACTTTTCTTTTCTTTTGTTTTTCTGATTTCCACTATTTTTTTAAGCTTTACTTTATTCATCTTTAAATTTTATTTATTTATTTATTTTTGGCCATACCACCCAGCATGTGGGATCTTAGTTCCCTGACCAGGGATCAAACCTGTGCCCCCTACAGTGGGAGTGCAGAGTCAACCACTGGACCACCAGGGAAGTGCACTATTCTATCTTCCATGTCACTTTTGCAATCTTCTGTATCACTTAATTTGCTATTAATTCCTACAAACTTTTTTTTTGTTTCTGTTTGTATTTTTCAGTTCTGATTATTTTTTTTATTTTTATTTTTTAGTTCATTGTTTAAACCCTCACTGTGTTCCTCTACTTTTCTTCCAAGATCAGTAATCATTTTTATGACAATTAATTTGTACTTTTCACCAGGTAAATTACTTATTTCAATTTCATTAACGATTATTTTTCTAAGGTTCTTTAATTGTGGAATATGTTCTCATATTTTGTCTTATGTTTTTACATTACTCTTTTTGTCTCTATAAAATAGGCAAAACAGTTACCTATCTCAGTCTTGAAGTCATGTTCCTGTGTGGAAGTGTTCCATATTCCATGTGCAGTCTGCATGTACCCAGGAGCTTTTGTAGGAAAGGTAGATCTAAATGAGTATGGACCATGTCTTCTCCCAGGATGCACTCATAGCCACTGCCTCAGCGAGTCATAGGGCTGGAGCCAGAGAGGCTAGATGTGGAACCCAGTGCAAGCTGTGACTTTTTCATGTCATGTAATATGTTCACTGCCTTGTCAGGGTGAGTCTTGAAGGGTTGGGACCACAACCTGAAGTGACACACTGGCTTCACTCTTTAATTCTGTATGCTTGGTATTGGCTTAAACTCCAAATTTAAGTCTCTATATCCGGAAAATAAGCTTAATAACAACCATTATTCAGACTCACTCAAAGATTATAAATAGCTTCCATGAAGGTTCTAGAACATAGTAAGCACTCAATAAATGTGAACTGTACTTATTATGGTAAAAATTTAATAAATAAGTCACTGATTTCAATCCTCCCCTAGTTGTAAATAATCAATGGTTCCCCATTAATGCCTTGAAAACATTACCAGAATCCAATAAAAATATAGGAGATTCAAGGCAGCATGCAAGTGATAAGTATTATGTACCAGTAAGAGTGTGTTTTCAAAGAAAGAAAACAAGCCAAAAATAAGACATGGTGGATGAAATAGATATGAGATGTAAAGATTTAAAGCTGAATAGCCAAGCTTAAATCTCTTAGAAATGAGTATAGGAAAATAGTTTATGATTTTGAGTAATTAAGGATTTCAAATACAAGATATAAAAGCACTAACAATAAATAAAACTATTTGCAACGTATCAAACAGAAAAAAGGATTAATATTGCAACAGTGTAACAGAAAAAATGCAATTCATATGACTGACAATTTATAGAAGAGAAAATACAAATGATATTTAAACATTTGAAAAGATGTTCAACCTCATAGACATAGAAAAGAAAATCAAAGAATTGGAATTGTTTGCTATCCAATTGATAAATTTAAAGAATATCAAGGGCTAGCAAGGACGTTGATAAATGAGCACTTTCATACAATTTTAGTGAGAAAATAAAGATCTAAAACCCATTCAAAAAGTAATCTGAAAATTTTTTTAGAAAATAAAAACGTGCATATCTATTTTGGCTCAACAGTATGATTTATGATAATAAAACAAAATACTAGTGAGTAAATTAAAAAGATAAAGACAAATTGCTGAATTGTGTATAGGGGCAAAAACACTGGTACCAATCTACATGTCCAAAATTTGACATATGTTTTCATAATAATATATCAATCTAAAAATACTAGGAACTATGAAGGTAGACAGAGCTTTAATTATATTGACTTGGAAGAGTGTTCATGGTATGCCTTACCACACTGCTCTTCTGTTTTAAGGTCAATTTCTTGTCCCCCTACTGCTTTTATCTACTTCTTGAGCACATGAAAAGTGTCTCAACACCATGTCTTTACCTAGAATTTATGTTTGAAACTGTTTCCAAATAAATGTTAATTTCCTCTTATCACAACTAAGATACTTGGCCACAGAGGCACAAAAACAAACTACAAAATAACATTATCTGATTCATTTTTATAAACAAAAGTAATCAAATAAAATATTTTTTAGTATGAGATATACAAAGGTAGCAGATTTCTCTTTTTTCTGTACTTTTTTTAAAGTTGTAAAATTGATTATATTTTTCAGCAATTTGAATCAAGTCAAATAAGCTAATTGAATCAGTCAAGAACTACAGAAGTTTCTAAGGTAAAATAAACTAGCATGATGAGAACAAGAATGGAAATCAAAGTAAGAATCAAGTAGAAGAAAGTATTATGTGGGAAAAGAAACACAATTCTTAAATATGGATTGTGATTAGAAAAGAATACAACTGATATTATCATATCATTTTAATTAGTATTTCCTTGGTCACTGATGAGGTAGGGCATGTTTTCATATGGGTAGGAGCCAATCATATTTCTTCTTTGATAAATATGTCTATATCTTTATTTTTTACTTAAATGTGTCAATTTGTAAGAGTGCTAGGTATTTTAAGGCTATAAACACTTGAAAACAAATTCTTAATTTCTCAAAGTTCCAGTCTCTCATCTATTAAATGAACACAATAAAAGATAAATAAAGGGATAAATGCTTTATCTTTTCAGATAGAAAATGTCCTACTAAGTAAAGTAAAATTTGAGGTCTGTCCACTTGCATAAGTGGTTTTATTTTTATTTTTTGGAATACATATTCTGTGTTCCAACAATGGGCTATTCACTTTGCCAGGCTCTGTTAAGAGAAAAATGACTAAGATGTGTTTCTAACCTCAAGGAACTTATATAGCTGACAAAGTGAAATAAGTTGACACTGGTACTAGAGTTCAATAGGTGTTATAATAGAGAAATCTTCCTCCAACACCCCAAATAATATGCCTGGTTTCCTCTCTTTATGCTCTCAAATAATCCTCTGCTTCTCTTTGGTAGCACATACCATATTCGCAATTATTTATGTTTTTTCTCTTCCATGTTGCTCTGACAACACTATTAACCACACCCAGAAAGTAGTTACCAGATGGTTGGTTTTCATAAGTACTTATTGGCTGAATGAAAGAATGCACTTGGTTTAGTAGTAGGACAAGAGGAATAGGTCACTTTGCTAGGGTGGTTGAAGAATGTCTGCATAAAACATAAGACGTTTAATTTGGTTCTCCAACATAAGATAAGATTTACCAGATGTATGAGGTCAGAAATGTCAGGATGTTCAATGAGAATAGCCAATACGATGTTATGAGAACAAAGAAAATATGAAATAGAATTGGTAGAAGACCTTAACAGATGTCAAATTCTAGAAAGCTAATGTTATCAACTATGGAGTTTTCCCTATGAAAAGACATTGGGGAGGGTTAAGCAAGAGAGTGAAAAAATCATATTTGTGCTTTCAGAAGATCATCCAGTGACAGCATAGGAAAAGGAAACTAGGGCTGTGCAACTCAGGAGAGTAATTATGGCACACAGTAAGCTCTGTAAATGATAAGTAAGTTAATGGGATTGGCAGATACAGGTACACCATACATTTAAAAAAAGGCCCTTCTGGGAAAAATTGGTGCCAGCTCACAAGTGAAGCTCCAACCTCTCAGGCCTCAACCATTTCTCTATCTAAGCTAAAGCACCATGTCATCACACGTG
>NW_006785524.1:1051604-1062708 GCF_000442215.2 Lipotes vexillifer | reverse complement strand
AGGGAAAGAATGGAGCCATCTTAGAAGTGTGGATCCAACACCCTGGCCTGGACATGGTCCATAACCAAGGCAGAGACCATCATAGCCATCATGCACACATGAATTGGGGAAAAGCAGAGCCAGCTCAGAAGTGCTGCTCTAGCCCCTTGGGTCCCAGTCTTACCATTAACCAAGACAGAGACTGGATCACACTGGGGAGAAGTCAAGTCTCTCAGGACTCTTGCTCCAGGACCTCAGGCTCTGGACCTATTCTCTAATTAGACAACAACTGTCCATTCCTTGGGAGAGGCTCTAGCTCACACAAAACTCAGGATCTAACCCCTTGGACTTCAGCACTACCTCCCGCCAAATGGGCATTTTCCAGAAACCATGGGAGAACACTTGGCCTATGCTCATTTCATTACACCACTCCCACAAAAGTCAGTGGACAATGGAGAGTGTATAGGTATACTTTCACAGGAAGACACAGCTTCAAACTGGAATAGGTAACTGTTTTGCCTAATGTCATAGAGATGAACAGAGAAAATCAAACAAAATGAGAAGAAAGAGAAATAAGTTTCAAATGAAAGAAGATGAAACCCCATAAAAAACACTAATGAAATGGAGATAGTTTACCTGATAAACAGTTCAAAGTAATAGTAATAAAAAAGATGACTGAACTCAGAAAAAGAATAGAGGAACACAGTGAGAATTTCAACAAAGAACTAGAAAACATAGAAAAGAATCAGAGCTGAAGAATACAATAAATGAAATGAAAAATCCACTAGAAGGAATTAACAGCAGATTATGTGATACAGAAGAATAAGCAACCTTGAAGATAGAATAGTAGAAATCGCCCAATCAGAATAGCAAAAAGAAAAGAATTAATGTGATGAGTGTTAAAGGACCTCTTCTACACATCAAGTGTACTAACATTCATATTATAGGGATCCCATAAAGAGAAGAAACAGAGAAAGGGATAGAAAATGTATTTGATCAAATTATGGCAGAAAACTTTCCTAACCTGAAGAAGGAAACAGGTATCCAGTACAGGAAGCAGAGAGTCCCAACAAGATGACCTAAGAGACCCACATCAAAACATATCATAATTAAAATGGTAAAAATTATAAGAGAGAATTTTAAAGGCAGCAAGAGAAAAAAAGTATCACATACAATACAATCCCCCATAAAAGCATCATCTGAGTTTTCAGCAGAAACTTTTCAGGCCCAAAGGAAGTGGCATGATATTTTAAAGTGCTGAAATGAAAAACCTACACTTAGGATACTCTGTCTAGCAAGGATATCATTCACAATTGAAGAAGAAATAAAGAGTTTTCCTAGCAAGCAAAAACTAAGAGTTCACCACCACTAAACTGACCTTATACAAAATGTTAAAGGGTCTTCTGTAAGTAAAAAAGAAAAGGCTATAACAAGAAATAAGAAAATTTACAAAGGGGAAAATCCCACAAATACAAATATATAGTAAAAGCAGTTGATCAACCACTTACGTAAGTTAGTACAAGGTTAAAAGACAAAAATTGTAAAATTAACTATAAGTACATTAAATAGTTAAAGGATAGATATAAAGATGTAAAATACAACATAAAAACATATACTGTGGGAGGGGAGTAAAAATGTAGAGTTTTAGAATGTGCTTAACTTAAATGACTTTCAGTTTAAGACAAGTATATATATGGCTGAGAATATGAAACTAAAAACCTACAATAGATACACGAAAATTAAAGAGAAAGGAAAATTTTCTCTAAATGATCACACACACACACACACACAAAATCAAACCACAAGTGCAGAGACTATAGAAGAAAAGAATAGAGAAGAGCTACAAAATAACAAGAACACAAGTTAAAAAATGGAAACAAACACATACCTATTAATTATGACTTTAAATGTCAAAGGACTGGGCTTCCCTTGTGGCACAGTGGTTAAGAATCCACCTGCCAATGCAGGGGACATGGGCTTGAGCCCTGGTCTGGGAAGGTCTCACATGCCATGGAGTAAGTAAGCCCATGTGCCGCAACTACTGAACCTGTGCTCTAGAGCCTATGAGCCACAATCACTGAGCCTTCATGCCACAGCTACTGAAACCTGTGCACCTAGAGCCCATGCTCTTCAACAAGAGAAGCTACTGTGATGAGAAGCCTCTGCACCACAACAAAGAGTAGCCCCTGCTTGCTGCAACTAGAGAAAACCCGTGTGCAGCAAACAAAGACCCAATGCAGCCAAAAACTAAAATAATTAATAAAAAATGTCAATGGACTAAATGCTCCAATCAAAAGACCTATGTGGCTGATTGGATTAAGAAATAAAACCCATCTATATGCTGCCTACAATAGACTCACTGAAGAGCTAAAGATACATACACTGAAAGCAGAGGGGTTGAAAAAGATATTGAATGCAAATGGAAATGAAAGGAAGCTGAGGTAGCAATACTCATATCAGACAAATTAGACTTTGAAACAAAGTTTATAATAAAAGAAAAAGAAGGGCATTATATAATTACAAAAAAGTCTACCCAAGGAGAGGATATAACATTGTAAATATATATGCACTTATTATACGAGCACCTAAATTTATAAAGCAAATATTAACAGACTTAAAGGGAGAAATTGTCAGTAATTCAACAGCAATAAGGACTTCACACCACACTTACATCAATAGATATATCATCTAGACATAAAATCAATAAAGAAACTGTGACCTTAAATGACACATAGGACCTGATGTATTTAATAGATATCTACAGGACATTGCATCCAAAAACAGCTAAATACACATTCTTTTCAAGTGGACATGGAATGTTCTCCAGGATAGATCATGTACTATGTGACAAAACAAATCTCAATTAATTTAAGAAGAAATTATATCAAACATTCCTTCCATTTACAAAGCTATGATATTGAAAACCAATTACAGGAAGAAAAATGGGAAAAAAAATACATGGATAATTGCTACTAAAAAAACAATGGACCAATGAAAAAATCAAAGAGGAAATCAGAAAGTATCCCAAGACAAATGAAAATTAAAACACAATTTTCCAAAATCTTTGGGACATAGCAAAAGCAGATATAAGAGGGAAGTTTTTAACAATATGGGGCTATCTCAAGGAAGAAGAAAAATCTCAGACAAGCAACATAACTTCTCATCTAAATGAATAAGAAAAGAATAACAAATAAAACCCAAATTCAGCAGTAGAAAAGGAATATTAAAGATCAGAGCAGAAATAAATTAAATAAAGATGAAAAAATTAGAGAAAACCAATGAAACTACCTTTAAAGCAAACAATATTTATAAAACTTTAGCCAGACTCATTATGAAAAAAGAGAGGGCCCACATAAACAAAAGTAGAACTAAAAAAAAGGACAACTGATATCACATAATGCAAATAATCTTAAGAGAATACTATGAACTGTTATACACCAAGAAATTGAACAACCTAGAATAAATGGATAAATTTTTAGAAACATACAATCTTCCACAAATAAATCAGGAAGAAATAGAATATCTGAGCAGACCACTATTAAAATGTAATTAGTAACAAAAAACTCACAACAAACAAAAGCTCAGGACAGGACAGCTTCACAGGAGAATTCTACCACAAATATAGAGAATAGTTAATACCTAACTTTCTCAAACTATTCTCAAAAATTGAAGAAAAGGAAGCACTTACAAACTTGTTCTATGTAGCCAACATTACCATGTCTATTACAAAAATAGAGAAAAATACTACAAAAAAGAAAATTACAGTCCAATATCCCAGCTGAACCTAGATGCAAAAATGCTCATTAAAACATTAGCAAACCAGGGCTTCCCTGGTGGTGCAGTGGTTGAAAGTCCGCCTGCCAATGCAGGGGACACAGGTTCATGCCCCAGTCTGGGAAGATCCCACATACCATGGAGTGGCTGGGCCCATGAGCCATGGCTGCTGAGCCTGCGTGTCCAGAGCCTGTGCTCCACAACGGGAGGGGCCACAAAAGGTAGAAGGCCCCCAACCAACAAAAAAAAAAAAAAAAAAAAAAAAAAAATTAGCAAACCAAATTCAGCAATAGATAAATAAAGTCATACACCTTGAAGAAGAGGAATTTATTCCAGGGATACAAGGATGGTTCAATATCTACAATCAGTGTGATACACCACATAAAAAAATAGAGGATAGAATTCACATGATTATCTTAACCGGTGTAGAAAAATATTTTTAAAAGTTCAACATCCATTTGTGATAAAAACTTCAACAAAGTTGATATAGAAGGAAAATACCTCAACATACTAAAGGCCATTTATAACAAACCCACAGTTAACATCACACTCAATGGTGAAAAGCTCAAACTTTTCCTTCAGGATCAGAAACAAAGATGCACACTCTCACTATTTCTATTTTACAGTATTGGAAGTCCTAGACACAGCAATCAGAAAAGAAAAAGAAATAAAAACATACAAACTGGAAGGGAAAAGTAAAACTATTGCTATTTGCAAATGACATAATACTATATATAGTAAACCCTAAAGTCTCCACCAACAAACTAGGAGAACTAATACATGAATTCAGTAAAGTTGCAGGATAAAAGATTAACATACAGAACTCTGTTGTTTTTCTATACAGTAATAATTTCTCTTTTTTTAAAAAAACTTATTTTTTGAAGTATAGTTGCTTTACAACGGTGTGTTAGTTTCTGCTGTATAACAAAGTGAATCAGCTATACATATACATATATCCCCATATCTCCTCCCTCTTGCTTCTCCCTCCCACCCTCCCTATCTCACCCGTCGAGGTGGACACAAAGCACCAAGCTGATCTCCCTGTGCTATGCGGCTGCTTCTCACTAGCTACCTATTTTACATTTGGTTACACTAATAATTTCTATCAGAAACAGAAGTCAAGAAAGCAATCGAATTTACAATCACATCAAAAAGAATAAAATTCTCAGGAATAAAATTAACCAAGGAGGTGAAAGACCTGTACTCTGGAAACTATAAGACTTTGATAATGAAAATTATAGATGATACATTTAAATGGAAAGATATATAGTTTTTATGGATTAGAAGAATTAATATTTTTAAATGTTTCAAATTACCCAAAGCAATCTACAGATTTAATGCAATCCCCATCAAAATACCCATGACATTTTTCATAGAACTAGAAAAAAATAATCCTAACGTATGTGTGGAATCACAAAAGACCTTGAATAGCTAAAGTAATCTTCAGAAATAAGAATAAACTTGGAGGTATCATGTTCCCTGACTTCAGACTATACTACAAAGGTAAATAATCAAAGCAGTATGGTACTATCACAAGAAAGACACACGGATCCATGGAACAAAATAGAGATCCCAGAAATAAACCCACACACATACCTTCAATCAATCTATGTCAAAGGATGCAAGAATATACAATGGGAAAAAGATAGCCTCCTCAATAAATGCTGTCGGGGAACTGGACAGATACATGCAAAAAAATGAATGTAGAACATTTTCTTATATGATATACAAAAATAAACTCAAATAGATTAAAGACCTAAATGTAAGACCAGAAACCATAAAAATCCTAGAAGAAAACATAGGCAGTACATTCTTTGACATAAATCTTAGCAATATTTATATGGATCTGTCTCCTCAGACAGGAGAAACAAAAGCAAAAATAAATGAATGCAACCTAATCAAACTTAAAAGTTTTTGCACAGTATAGGAAACAATCAACAAAGAAAAGGCAACCTGCTGAATGAGAGAAGATATTTGCAAATGATATGTCTGTTAAGAAGTTAATATACAAAATATATAAAGACCTCATACAACTCAATATAAAACAGCAACAACAACAACAACAAAGTACCCAATTTAAAAATGGGCAGAAGACCTGGATAGGAATTTCTGAAGTCATACACTTGACCCACAGGCACATGAAAAGTTGCTCAACA
Organism: Lipotes vexillifer; assembly: GCF_000442215.2. Classification (NCBI taxonomy): domain Eukaryota; kingdom Metazoa; phylum Chordata; class Mammalia; order Artiodactyla; family Lipotidae; genus Lipotes; species Lipotes vexillifer. The sequence continues at coordinate 1,056,799 of NW_006785524.1, read as the reverse complement.
TCAGTAATCTTCAGGGAAATGTAAATCAAAATCACAATAAGATATCACCTCACATCTGCCGAAAGGCTATCATCAAAATAAAAACAAATAACAAGTGCTGCCAAGAAAGCGGAGAAAGGGAACCTTCGTACACTGTTGGTGGGACTATGAATGGGTACAACTACTATGGGAAAAGTATGTAGGTTCCTCAAAAAAACTAAAAATAGAACTATCATATGATCCAGCAATTCCACTCCTGAATGATTTTCCAAAAAAAACCCCAAAATTAGTCATTAGAAAAGATATATACACTCCAATTTTCATAGCAGCATTATTTTAGGTAGCCAAGATATGAAAGCAACCTAAGTGTCCATCAATGGATGAATGGATAAAGAAGAAGTGGTGTATATATACAATGGAATATTAATCATAAAAATGAACAAAACTTTGCCATTTGCAAAAACATGAATGGACCTTGAGGATACTATCCTCAGTGAATTAAGTCAGACAAAAGAAGACAAATACTGCATATTTTCACTTATATGTGGAATCTAAAAAACAAAACAAAATAACTGGTACAACAAAGATGAAACAGACTTGTAGATACAGAGAATAAACTAATGGTAACCAATACAGAGAGTGGTGTGAGGAGGGGCAATATAGGTGAAGAGGATTAAGAGATACACACTACCAGGTATAAATAAATCAGATACAGAGATGTAATGTGCACTACAGGGCTATAACCAATAATTTATAATATTTTTATATGAAGTATAATCTATAAAATTATTGAATCACTATGTTGTACTCCTAAAACAAATTTAATATTTTAAGTGAACTATACTTTAAAAAGTGCCTTTACTTTATCTTACCTTGTTCATGTAGAATCAACTGATTGCCAATACCAGTCTCTGCATAAATGAGCCAAGATTCTCAACTTTTCAGGTAAGAGCTAAATTGCTACATGGCAAGTAGACAAAGGGCAATATTGATCAGGGTGGTAATGGATTTCATCAATGACTAGAGATGGAATTTCATTAAGTTTCATGACAGTAAACATGAACATATTAACTTAGAATGTCAATGGTTTTAGCATTTAAAAAATCACATGTTGAGATAACTAGAAAAAATTTCAGAAATAGCAAACACTAGCAGTTAGAAGGGAGATAATCAGAAAGCAAAAAGTAATGCATAATTTACCTTTGTTCATATTTTATTACAAAAAACTAAAGCAAAAGAAGAAGATCTTGAAAGGAGATTTAATTTTCCTCCCTGTCTTTCAACTTCTTGTTTAGAATTTTGTTTGCATTGCTTAATTTCTATAATCATAAAGGACAGAGTTTTTATCATCTAAGCACCATTCTGGCCTCTTTGCATTATTTTAAGCTGCCTATATATTTTTCATGGATGCTAGGAAGGGAGCAAGAAAACATTCTCTTTAAACTTGGAAAATAACTGTTCCAGGGATTCAAACTGCAACCTCGTGCAGTGCTTTGCTATATGGCTCCATCTCTTATTCTAATAATCAGGGAAATTTATAAAACCCAACATTTTCCTCTAACTTCCTACTTTAGAGGGATTCATGAGCTATCACCTCATTAAATTAAGAAGAGGCACCAGGAAAAAATATATATATATTAGCTTCTTGCCTCCAAATTTCCAGCTCTGAGATAATTTCGACTGTAGATTTAGTAAATATTCTCTTACCAAAACAGTCTTTAAACTCTGAAAATAAGCTTTGTCTCTCTGAACCTTCAGTTCATTTATAGAGATTTCCCAGAATGTCCCTAAGGGCCTTTCCAGTTCTAACATTCCAGGATTTACAAGAATAGATACAACTAGCATTGCACTAGAGATAATTAAGTGACAATATCCCTAATGATTTGTAGAAATAAAGAAGAATCAAACCAAGTGCTGTTGACTTTTAAATACCAAGTATTTTCTCATTCATTTCTTCATTGGTAAGGTACAAAATTTTAACACAGAACTCTTTAAAATGCCCTAGATCTTAGCTTATTTTTCCAATTCCTACTTGAAATATACTGCCTTTTAACAACTGAATGAATTGTCAAATCCACTTTTTCATTTTTGTTTATTTTTAATACAGTTAATTGAACTTGTCTGCATTTTATCTATAAGATCTGTGGGGTCTTTCTGCTCTCAAGTGCTTTCTTTGTACAGTAAGTATATCTTTTGGTCTAGATGTTACCCAGTGTGCATGTCATAAAACCATTTTTTATGAAGTATGTAAATTTGCAGAGGAAATGGCAAATCTCCTGTTTTTCACTCACCTGGAAGAGCAGTTTGCTCAGGAAAGAAATAGGAAATCCTAGTCTCACACTGTGTTAGCCACTGGGAAATCTGGCCTTACATGTTTTAAACAAAAACTTTTCATCTTTGCAGATGTCTCTCTTGCTCTCTACTCAAAATGGGTCTGTTCCAAAATATTTACTCATCATCAGATCTCCTCATGCTCCTTCAGGGTGACAATGCCTTAAACACAGCTCCAAAGACTTATTGTTTCAAATATAGTTGTCTTCTTTCTTTTTCTTGTCCTTTTTTCCCCTTATTTTCACAGACACCCAGTGTAATCAAAGTAAATGCCCTCTCTGCAATCCTTTTTTTTTTTTTTTCCAAAGAAAGAAAGAAGTGGGACACAGGGTCAATCTGTTTTACTTAAGTGTTCCTGTTTTTCTCAGTGGAACAACTGGACTTAAAATATTTTTCGTGTGTCTTTCGCTGTACTCTTTTAGATTTCCAGAAATAAAAGTGTGGATTCTAAACCCCATTCCTCTCTCCTCTTTTATCTCACCCTCACTCACATGCCAAGGTTTATAAGGGTCATGTGTCTTTATTCCTCAACATTTTCTTATATTCCTTTTGTCTATTGTTCTCTGTTTCTCATTTGCTTCACCAACAGAACATTAGCTCTAGTCTCAGCTGTTTCTCTGAACTCCCACTAAAGAAAAACCTCATTGCAATACTTTCTCAGATCTTTGGTTCTGAGAGTCAGAAGAGTTGAAAGTGGGCCTCTGTGTACCTGTTCAGTTCTGGTGGCTTAAACAAAACATATCTCCTGTTTTTCACTCACCTGCAAGAGCAGTTTGCTCAGGAAAAAGAAGAGATAGGGAATGGGGAGCATCTCACGGAATGTATAAAAAGAGGGAAACCTGGAAGAATTTTTAGAAAAAAATTTATAAAAGACAGCTTTAGCAGACCCTGGATTCCTCCAAAAATGTCCTAAAAGATCCCCCTGCAACTAAGCTTACACCTTCCATATCTTCATCACAGTCCCAACCAGAGTCATCTCTCTAAATGTCAATACTAATTGGCATATAGCTATTTACACTTTTCCACACCTCTCCCTGACAAACCTCCAGGATAATGTCTTGGCCTTTAACATGGCATGATCTGGATCTTCCTAGTTCTCTAGTCCCACCTCTTCCCTCCCAGCTCCTTCCCCCACCTCCAACTTGAATCCTATGATCCAGTCACACCCTGCAGGTCAGTAAATGCATCTTGCTCAAATATATCCCTCTGACCAGAATACATTTTCTTGAATTATCCCACCCCTGGATATCTTTTTATTTTTAAAAACTCAACTCATGTTATAAAGCCAGTTCTTGACCACTGTCTTGAAGGAAAATTGAAAACTTTTTTTAGATAATAGATTTATCTTACATAGACATCTATTGGGATATGAACAACACTTCTTGGACTTACAACATAGAGTCTCTCCTCTTTCCAAGGAAACTGTATGTTTTCTAAGGGCAAGAACATATCTGCCCTATTTATTTCTGACTCTCCAAGGTCTAGTACAGAACCTGCAATATAATAAGAAGTGCTCAGTAAATGTTAAACAAATGTACAACTTAAAACATTATTTTCTTTCCTAAAAAACTATCAATGAACAGCTTAACTTTTGGACATTTTATCCAAAGGACCATAGGATCCCTGGGGAAACACTAGGTTATCTGTGACATGTACTATGGTATTTTATTTAAAAATTATGCAAATAGCCATCTGTTCAGATATGGTTTGGGATTCATTTAATGTGTATGGTTTAGGATAAGGGGGAAGCTAGGAAAACAGTGTCCCACTTTAAGATCTTTACAGTGGTTTAATGATACAACTCTGCTCTTAGATGTTTCTTTTCTCTTACCTCACTTGTTTCCCCTAGACTCAAATATTCCCCTACTCCTTGCTAACCTGTCTTTGACAACTAGTCACACCCATAAGTGAGCATTCTCCACCCTGAGTTATCTATTCATTTTACTAAGATATAGCAATTGTGCAACAATCATCTAAATATTTCTCCTTGCAGACTGAAGCTGCATGGTTTTATTGGAAAGAATCTGCAGCAGATTGTTTGTATAACCTTAGCATATTTAGGTTCTTTGGCTTTCAGTTTCTACATCTGTGAAATGGAAAGAGTAAAAAGTCCAAAAGTCAGTAAGATTAATTAAAATAATATATGCAAGAAGGCTTGTGACACAAATCTAGTGTTCTGTGAATTGTATTCATTCAAGAAGCATTGAAAGTGCTCTCATTTCCAGGTGTTTGAATATATTGGTGAATTATTAAAGTGCTGGTGCTTTATTCTAGAATGTTGAATCAGATAATAAACAACAGACAAATTAATATAGTATACACTGTATTATAGAATGATAAGTGTTATGGATTAAAACAAGAGAAAGTGAAGTATAAATAGGATTGGGAGTGCAGGAGAGGACAAGAGAGGTGTAGGTTGGAGTATTAAATAGGATAATGATAGTTACAAAATTTAGTCAAGCAGATCTCTAGAAGAGCCTTCTGGCCAGAAGAGACACCCACTGTCAATGGGATATTCAAGGAACAATTAAGAGGACTGTGATGTTGGAACTGAGGTGAGAGGGATCAACTCTGTAGGCCAGGGGGCCATTGTAAGGACATGTACCTTTACTCTGAGTGAGATGTTAGTTGCCATATCTTTTTTTGGGGCTTGGTATGTTGATTATTAGAAACGTTCTCATTCTTGTACATCCTCGGTGTGATGTCTGCAGTGAATTATGTGAGTTTCTATGGGAGGAGACTCTTACAAGATTAATAGAATTCCAACAGATAGAGGTGAAAGTGACAGCTATTCTAGACAAGAACACCATCATATAGTTCTGAAAGTACATGAAACAAATGGGGTTGAGAATAGGTCTGTCTGACTATCTCATAAGAACATATTT